>NC_056737.1:519535606-519608106 GCF_019279795.1 Protopterus annectens
TTGCTGACTCTGACCATCGGGATCTTGGAGCCATATGTTTGGTGCTGACTCTGACAGGGCTGGGTCAGATCCAAGGTCTTTAGATCAGTTACTTTTTCTCTCTCAGCACTTTGGCGATGGAGCATTTGGCACTGGTGTCTGCCTCTGAGCTTGGTTGCTCAGCATCCAGAGTTGAGCCACCTTTGGGAGTTTTGGCTCTCCAGGTGAGGCTCCCCGGATCTGTGTCTACTTAGGTTTTCGAGGAGTACTTCCTTTGCCTAATGAGAAGACTTAGTCTATCAATATTGAATCCAACCCTCTTCCCATAGGATTTTCCAAGGTACAGAGCCCTACTCTTCTTGTCTCATCAGGACAGCCTGTTTCCAGAAGACTTGAACCAACTCTGTTGTATGAGACTGTGTCATTTTCTGAGTCCTCCCCTGAACAGCACAGAGAGGAGGTACACAAGAAACATAGGTGCAGAAGAAAACACTTAATTACCCCGAGGAATCTTTCACTACCAAAATTAATTTTGATGAAGTGGAAGGTTCTTCCAGATCCCTCCCTTGAGGCTGTCTTATTCTGGGAAATTCTCAAACTTTTCAGTCAGAAAGGGGAATGGTCTTCCCCAAAACCTTCCCCAGAAGAATCAGTTTTTCTTGAGGGTTTTGTTTTGATTCTGCCCCATCTAGATCTTGGGTGGTTCTCCTGGCAGTTGAGACAGTAGACCTGATCTCTTAATGGGCATGAAAGGAACCAGACACAGCTGAACCAATCCCCAAAAGCCCAGCAAGTTATTGGTTGCTCTCAAAGACCATCCCATTGGAGCAAAGGATAACAGTACATTCTTCTGCAAGTTCCTTTTTAGTGGCTGCCACCACTACCATTGAAAGTTCCTCTGTTCTTCCACCAAACAGAGAATTCCATGCGTTGGACAGATTTGGTAAGTCTGTCTACACCTACTCTACTTTTTTGGTGAGTCTACTTAATTATTTGACATGTCACATGTTTTCAGAGAGACTTGACCAGGGAGCTGAACCCTGTATGTGGATCAAAAAAATCTATTGCTTCACAGTTGGCAGCCCTTCAATCCATATCCAGTGTCTCTATGTGCTTTATCTCCAGCAACATGCACGGTGCATCTAGGGCAGCTGGCACAGGCATTATCATCAGGAGGCATGCCTGAATGTGGCTGTGCGACTTTGTGGAACATTTCAAGACATTCTTTGTCTATACCTCCAATGATGGATCAACCCTGTTGGTCATAAAGTTAAGGAGACTATCTCAAGGAGTGAGAAAAATGGAAAATTCCTTTCTGCCATAGAGATCAAATTCTGAACTCCACAAAAGACTTTCTTCAGAAACCGGAAAGGAAGAAGGGAATTTGGCTTCAGAAATCTGTGGGTTTCACACCCAACACTGCTGGAGAAACAAGCCCCCGAGGCAGAGGGTGGAACTGTTGTAATGGATGCTGCCCCAGGGGCAGAGTTGATCCACAAAATCAAGGCTTCAGAGAATCCTTTTCAGTGCTCCTGAACATTTGCCTGACCCTTGCACTTGGGAGACAGTTTGGGGATGGGGTGCTTATCCTTGCACCTAACTATCTGGGTGTCTATTACTCAATACAAATGCTTGCAAAGGATCATTATCAGAAGGTATTTCATTCCCTTTCATACCCTTCCTCTACCCCCAAAAAAACTTCCTGATGGCCCACCCTCACAAAAGTTATTTAAGAGGATCCATCAGACCAGAGTGGATCCAAATTTTACTCAGCGTTGTTTATAGTACCAAAGAAAAACTGGGACCTGAGGCCAATTTTGGAACTAAGCCACCTGAACAAATTTGTGAAGCAGACAAAATGCCGTGGATGGTTACGGTTCAGTCCATACTTCATTTACTAAAGAAAGAATGACTGAATGTGCTCAATAAATCTACAGGATACCTACTTTTATATTAAAATTGATAGGGGCTCCAGGAAGTTTTTCCTCTTCTGTCTGGGAGCTAGTCATTTCCGATTCAGAGCTCTGCCCTTTGGTCTCACAACAGCCCTTTGTTTTTTACCAAGTGTATGGTAGTAGTGGCATTTCGTCTACAACTGCAGGGATTTGGAGTATTCCCGTATCTGAATGACTGGCTCATCATCACTCCTATCATGAATCTACTCATTCAATCCAGAGACTCCTTGCTCCAACTGTGTACATATCTGGGAATAGCAGTAAATTTATCAAAATCCAAGCCACAGCCAGTACAGTCTTTGGAATTTGTTGGAGCACATCCGGACACACAACTTTAGATAGCAAAGCTTCCACACACAAGAATTACTTTCCTCCATCAACAAGCACAAGATGTCTTATCCTGTCAGAAATCACCAGCAAGAATAATTCTTCACTTTCTGGTATCAGTGGGAGCTTCTGTTATGCTAGTACTTCTAGTCCTGTGTTATATGCGGGAACGTCGGTGGCCAATTAGAAAACAGCCCTTGTCTTTCCAAGTGTCACTGATGAGGATTTGCAGACTATACATACAGTGGTGGCTGGAATCTCCACAGGTACTGCAAGGATGAGCCTTTATTCTTCCTTCTCTCCAAACCATGATGACCACAGACTCTTCCCATCTGGGGTGGGGGTGGGTGGAACATTACTTTGGAAATACTATTTAAGAGCAGTCTACACATTGATATTCTGGAGATGAGACCAGTTCTAGTGTTTCAGGCCTTTCAGGACTCTCTCCCTTTAGGTGTGATCGCTCTCCAGACAACATGGCAGCTTGATACATTAACAAACAGGGAGGAAGCAGATGTTATCTGTTGTGTCGAGAGGCAATGAGAGTGTGGCAATAGGCAACAGCTTCTGATAACAACTCACATTCCAGGGAAATCTAGTATTCTAGTGGAATCTAGTATTCTAGTTCAGCAGGTTGATCCTACTTTCTCTTGAGTGGGCCTGCAACCCTATGATAATGGAGCAGATTTTCAGCATTTGAGGCTGATCTTGCTGCTCTCTTCTTCCCACAACACCAAATGCAACAAGTCTGTTGCTCTAATTGTGTGCGCTGAGGGAGAATACACCAGGCATTGATGGTGTATCAACCATACTCTTTATTAAATCCAAAACAAACTGTAAAATCCAAATAAACTCTACCAACAAGTATCCAGTAAAAAACAGTTAAGAGCTTTTCCCAAATTTTCATTACCAGGGACTTCATCAGAACAAATCCTGTTTGACGTCACTTCCTTATATTCCTTCAATGCTACACACGTTTTTTTTTTTTTTTTTGTTTATAAGTTTTTTTATGCAAGCAACATTTCATTTTGGATATCTTTGCACTAATTCCCCACCAGGGGGTGTTGCTCAGGGGTGCTCTGACACAATATTGCCACCCCCAGACTTCTTTCACACTGGCTATCTTTGTGTATGTTATTTGTACCAAGAAAAGGGCATTCTTTTTTGCCCACAATCTCAAGATCTCATTCCACTAGATCAGTAGCTTCCTCTTCGGCCTATTATTCTAGAGTGCCAATTGATGACATTTGTGCTGTGGCTACCTGGTCCAGGATTCGTACTTTCATTTCACATTATAAATTTGACATGCATTCCAGACGTGTAGAGCCTCTTTTGGTTCAGTGGTTCTCTGAAATATTCTTCAATAAGGCCACCCAAGTGATAACGTAGTTGGTGGGGTCTGTCCCATTAGTTGAAGAACTGATGGAAAATACAACATTAGATACATATGTTATGTAGTCACCATAATAATAGATTTGTGTTGTCTGCTTCCGTCCTTCCTCAGCTCCCCACCCCCCTTTTATTTTTGGTTTATATTTTGTTTGCAAGTATCACACTTAGATGAACTTGTCTGGTTTAGCCTTAGCTCTTGGGGGATGTTTCACAACTCCATTTGCTTATGTCAGATTGTTTCTTTGTTATATATTGTATTCGTGATGTTCGTGTTACCCTGCTGCAGTCATCACACTTGGGTTATCCTGCCGTTAGGCGGTCCCGCAGTCGGCCCGAATTCCAAAGTCTTGGTCCAGCGCCGGTTGCTGTCGCTTCTTCCCTGACGTTAGTGCGCCAGGGGTATATAAGAGGCATCCAACGCCATTTTCTTCAGTCTTTCTTGCCGCACGGTGCCCGAAGCAGAAGCAGTTTGCAAGTGCCAGTCGGCCGACACCTGAGATTTTCGATTTGAATTTCAGTCCGAAGTCTTCATTAAAGCTAAGTACCCCATTGGGGAACATTTTCTTGCCTCAGTCCGATGTCAGAAAAAGTTAACAATTGCATTTCTTGTGGGAAGCAAATACCTCATAAGGACTTCCATTCCTATTGTATTCCTTGCCTAGGCCCAGACCACGACGTCACAGGTTGTCGGTTTTGCGCTAGGTTTAATAAATGAACTATCAAACGCCGTTTTGACTTTGCACGGCATTACTCTGGTAGGAAATTTAATTATATTATGCTGTCGGAGCAACTGACGACCGCCATTCATAAAAAACGCAAGGATAAGGACAGGCAGCCTAGGAATAAGCCAGACACTGAGGTCTCAGTTGGGCCTGTCGCCGGTTCTCCAGTTTTCAGTGTGGCACCTACACAGCCCCTGACGACCACAGAACTAGAACCTCAGACAGCTGCAGATTCCCAAGTGGAGTCCACTAGGCTGACGCAGCCATCTACCGACACCGGAGCAGAACTAAACACTGGTGCAACGGAAACACCTTCGGTTGCAGAAGGTGTCTTCAGACCGACTACACTCACCATTAAATCTTATGCTAAACTTAAAACTCCTTTAAAACCAAAGAAAACTGTACATCAGTCTACAGTTCAAGGCCTCATGCTTAAGAAACAGATGCTTAAGATGGCTGAAGATTTGATTACCCATATCAGGGGTTCCCATCCCCCTCCTGATAAAAGACCAAGACAAGAGGAGGATTATGCATCCTCTGACCAGGTTTCTCTCTCCTCAGATTCTTCTGAGGAACAGGATTACACTTTACCAGCTTATGAGGATTCTGATGCTGAAGATTCTATTCCCTCGGCATCTCCCCCTGAAGACTACTCCTTTGGGGAAACTTTACATACCTTGAGGGAACATTTCCACTGCGAAGGCCAGGATTACTCAGATTCTAAGAAAAGGCTCCGAGAGTTCCTTTTACTACCCCAGCACATACCTCTTACTATCCCTCCTGTTTTAGATATTGTGGATGATGTTTACTTGGAGTTTAGTTTAAATCCAGACTCTCTACCTCCTGCTCCAGCCAAACCAGACAGATACTACAGAGTACCTGACTCACACAAATTCCTTTATAAAAGCCCTGTAGTTGACCCAGAAACAATTTCCCAGGGTCCGAAGGGAGCAAAAGCTTCTATGGCTAAAAATCCTGTGCCCTCTGAAAGGGATTCCAGAGCCCTAGATAGATGGGGAAAGAAAATATACATCTCCTTTGAACAGCAAACAAACCAGCAAAAGTCCAGCAAGTAACCACAGGAAAAACAATGTAAAAAACCAAAACTCCCAACCCCCCATGGCTGTGTGTAATACGAAAAAGTTTATTCCACCATACAGAATACACAAGATATATAAAAATATACATCTCAGCAACTCTGGCTATGAGAGCATTAAATTGCCAGTTTCACATGTTGAAATATCAGCAATTCCTTATGTCTCAGTTAAAACAAAAAATGAGCACACATTCAGGACAGCCTGAATTCAAGGAAATGTAGAATCTGTTGCATGCAGCTGAACAGGTGGGCAAACATACTTTACAATGCGGATTTGACTCATTGGAAGCTTCCTGTAGAGCAGCTGTTACTGGCTCTGTCATACATAGACATGCTTGGTTAAAAGAACAAACCCTCCCTGACCATGTTAAAGCAAAATTATTGGATGCACCTTTACAACAGGATGTATTATTTGGTGTCAAAGCCGAAGAGGTTTTAAAGAAAATGGAGGATAAGGCAAAGTCTATGCAAACGGTCAAGGATTTTTTGCAGGTACAACCCCCTCGTTTCAGCAGAAATTGGCCAACAAAAAACTGGTCCTTTCCAGCTTCAGACAGATCACAGAGGGGCAAATACAGATGCCCAAGGGGCAGAGGCCAGTCACAGGGCCCTTACAAACCTCGCCAATGGGGTTCTGCTACCCAGAAAGGAGGAGAAGACAGGCCCCAGGCTAGCAGAAGACAAACACAATGACTCTATCCTCAAACTACCAAGCAAATCTCTCCTGGCAACTCCCTTGGAAGGAAAACTAGCATTTTTTGCAGACATCTGGCACATCATCACAAAAGACAAATGGGTTCTAAACATTGTTTCTGAAGGATACAGATTCCACTTTCATACCTTACCAAGGATCAAAGGAATGCCAAACCTGCCACCAAGTCAATGGGCAGAGGCACAAAAACAAATTACGGCTCTCATGAACATGAGAGCCATTCAACAGGTACCTGTACAGGATCAAGGACCAGGATTTTACTCAAGACTCTTCCTAGTCCCAAGAAAGGACAAAGCATGGAGACCCATTCTGGATCTTTCAATTCTGAACACCTATCTGCAAGTACCAAAATTCAAGATGCTAACACTACAGCAGCTTCTTCCCATGCTGGGCAAGAATGCTTGGCTAGTCACTTTGGACCTCAAGGAGGCATACCTGCATGTCCCTATCGGACAAAATTGCAGAATATACCTCCGCTTCATTGCAGGTTCAATGCATTATCAATTCTCTGCACTGCCCTTTGGCTTATCTACTGCGCCCAGGGTCTTCACAAAATGCCTGGCACCAGTAATTGCATACTGCAGACAAAAAGGAATTCAAATATACCCATACCTGGACGACTGCCTTATTCAAGCAGAAAGCAAGGACATTCTTTTAAAGCATCTGGCATTTGTCAAACACCTTCTAAGTTGCCTAGGGTACACAGTAAACGAAAAGAAATCAAAACTAGTACCCTCACAAAACATAATATTCCTGGGTGCCAGCTTGAATACAACGGCCCAGATGGTTTATCTCATGCCAGACAAGCAACGACAACTGTTTCAATATTTCAAAATAATGGCAACAAAGACCCAACTCCCTGCAAGAAAAATTCTGCAGGCCTTGGGATTCATGGCATCTTGCATACTACTAATACCATTTGCAAAACTGCATATGAGGAAATTACAATGGTACCTGAAAAGTGTATGCACAGCCACAGCTTGGAAACAATGATATACCACTCATTCCCTGCCTTCAACAGGAGTTTCTCTGGTGGGCACAGGCATGTTACCTCAACAAGGGTCAGCCTTTTACCTTACCCACAGCCAGGCAAACTATGACAACAGATGCATCTGACTATGCCTGGGGTGCACACATGGCAGGGCAGTGCATTCAGGGCAGATGGACTACAGATCAGAGACACCTGCATATCAATCAAAAAGAAATGCTGCAGTGCAGAATGCCCTAACAGCTTTCAAGGACCTTCTACACCCAGGACAACTACTAATAAAGACGGACAATACCACAGTTATGTGGTACATAAACAAGCAAGGGGGCACACATTCCTACCCTCTATGCAGGCAAGCAATGACCTTGTGGAACACTGCACTGTCTTACCAGGTTCAATTACAAGCACAATTCCTGCCAGGAAAGAAAAACACATTGGCAGACAACCTAAGCAGAAACATCATGGATCCACACGAATGGAAACTAGATCCACAAGTATTTGCAATGATAGTTCAAAATTGGGGACGCCCAGACATAGATCTGTTTGCCAGCCCCCACAACCACCAACTTCAAAAATTTTGCACAAGGACCTTCCATCCACAAGCTTGGAAAGTGGACGCCCTCTCATTCAGTTGGAAAACATTAACAGTGTATGCCTTCCCTCCACTGCCTCTTCTAGCAAAGGTTCTGCTGAAAGTCAGATTAGAGAGGCCACAAATGATACTCGTTGCACCAGACTGGCCACGCCAGCATTGGTACCCAATTTTAAGGAACATGGCCCACGGCCCACCATGGATTTTGCCACAAATTCCTCACCTGCTCACCCAGCGAGACCATCAGATTCTACACAGCCAGCTCAAGACTTTAAACCTGGCTGCATGGCAAATTATCTAAACAACCAGCCAACACCTTTATCCAAAGCTGTTATGGATGTCATTCTGGAGGCCAGGAGGCCCAGCACCAGGAAAACCTATTCAGACAAATGGAAAAGATTTTGCGCCTGGAACCAGGCTAAAGGCCTAAACCCCCTTGATCCAAACATCCCTCAGATTCTGCAATACTTAACTGAGATGTTACACAAAGGACTTTCCTTTTCATCTATTAAGATCCACGCCTCAGCAATTTCAGCTCATTACAGCACGGATCCTCCTTTATTTTCACATCCACTCCTAAGACAGTTCCTCAGAGGGGCTAAGAACTTAAGACCGCCAAGGAGAGCTCCAATACCTACTTGGGATCTCAACTTTGTTCTGGAAAAGCTTACACTGCCGCCCTTTGAACCAGCATTTTCAGCTGATTTAAAATTTCTTTCATGGAAAACTGCCCTACTACAAGCAATAACCTCAGCTAGAAGAGTCTCAGAGCTACAGACACTAATGGCAGTGGAACCTTTTATCATTTTTCATCAAGACAGAGTCTCTCTACGAACAAATCCTTCCTTTATGCCAAAGGTGGTATCCAGTGTGGCCCTAAACCAAACCATTCACTTGCCCACCTTCTTCCCAAATCCTCAGAACAAAGGAGAAAGACTCCTGCACTCTTTGGACATTCATAGGCAATTACGTTACTACTTGGATAAAACTAAGGCTTTCAGAAAAACTGACCAGCTTTTTGTAGCCTATGCTACAGGATCACAAGGAAAAGCTATCTCAAAACAGACCATTTCAAAATGGATAGGGCACTGCATACGTTTCTGCTTCACACATCATGGGAAACCAGTACCTGCTAACATTAGGTCCCACTCCACCAGGGCTACAGCTACATTAGCAGCCTTTCTCAGGGGAGTGCCAACCAAGGATATTCTGGAAGCTGCTACTTGGAGGTCGGTGCACACCTTCACCAAACACTATCACTTATCTCTATACTCTAAGACTAGAGCTGGTTTTGCCACTGCAGTTTTGCAGGGCCTACTAGCTTCTTCTAACCCTGTTTGACTCCACCTCCCATGCTTAGCTTTGGGATTCAAGCCAAGTGTGATGACTGCAGCAGGCTAACACGATGAACATAGTACAGTTTTGTACCTACCATAAATGTAGATGTTCGAGTGTTCACCCTGCTGCAGTCCAGGTTACCCTCCCTCCATCCCCTCTGAACTAGCTGAACTTATCTCTACCACTTTATCCTATACTACCTCTGTGGTGTATTTGCTTGTGCCTAAGGGTTTTGTTTGATTTTTATATAGCCATATGTGTATATATATATATATATATATATATATATATATATATATATATATATTTTTTTTTTTTTTTTTGCCTACCTATTGGGGGCACCTGACATCTGGGGCAAGAAAAACTGAAGAAAATGGCATCGGATGCCTCTTATATACCCCTGGCGCACTGACGTCAGGGAAGAAGCGACAGCAACCGACGCCGGACCAAGACTTTGGAATTCAGGCCGACTGCGGGACCGCCTGACGGCAGGATAACCCAAGTGTGATGACTGCAGCAGGGTGAACACTCGAACATCTACATTTATAGTAGGTACAAAACTGTACTTTTTCTTTCTTGTGGGCTATCTCAATCTGCGGTAGCTTGCTTAAGCGCACAGGGATTATGGATAAGGGGAGGAACTTGAGCACTGGTGCCAAAGCTTGGAAGTGGCCCAAGCTTGTTCTGACAACAGATATGAGACCATTCATTGAGGAAGGATGGAAATGGATAACACATCTGTTGTTATGGTAAAACCATAACTTTCGTTTTTGATTTTGTAGTGCCTCTTTTGTGAAACCCAGTGATACTTCAGCTTCTATATTTCTTGTTCACATCAGTTGTTCACCTTAAAGTCATCGGATAAGGACTACTGCAGGTCTTTTCTTCTTTTGTTGTTACTATAGTTTCCTGTGTGTTTGTTTACTGTTTTGAATGCCTCTTGGAGATATTTTACATTGCATTGTTGTTACACTGCCATGTCCAACACTTTTTTTTTTTTTTTTTTAATTTGGCTGGTCCTTCTCTTTGAAACCACCTAACTCTTTCCTAGCCATCAATGAATCTCTTTTCCCTTCTGTCTTGCAAACCCTGCAACACCCCAAGTCAGTTATGGTTACTCTTCCAAGAGAAAGCTACCTTAACAGTATTCCATTTTTATAATCAACACTTGCGGTGATGTTGAGGATCAGATTCTGTAATAACACATCTGTTGGGGAATCTGCTTTTCTTTGCCCTATCCTAATTTCCTTTTTAGACTGCTTGCTTAAGCTTGCATTAGCCCCTTGCCACATTTGCTTTTTCATGAACAGCTTTGAACAAGTTGTTCTCATGCAGACCGCAGATATATAGTTTGTTGCCAAGACTGCATTCTTTTCTTCATCATGGGGCACTAATGCAGTAGACAAATTCATATTTACTGCATTAATAAGACTCCATCAGTAGTCATGAATTCTTCCTCTCCTGGTTGGTTCTCTAGGTATAAGTTCATCCAATTCTGCCAAATATTTTTGTTTTCTATTTCTCCTTTTGTAGTAACCTTACTGGATTATTTTGTTTAGCCAGCAACCTGTTTTGCCCAATTGGTCCATTTGTTCTAGGAGAACAGGAATTGGGTATTCTTTATTTGGGCAAGAGCCATACAGCTTATTCATTCCTGCATAGGAACTCTCATCAGCCCTCCTTTCCCCATTGAGATTTGGGTAGTGGGGAGCAGCCCAGGTTGTTGGTCCGGGAAGAACTCCTCCTCCCTTGGGGACTCCCTTTCGCCCTGCATTTGCCATCTTTGAGGGAGAATGGTCTTTCTGCATGCTTGTTTCCCCTCAGCTTAGTGCAATTTAACTAAGGTGTTGTGAGCTTGGCCATCTTGAAACAATACTGAGTAAACACCTAGTGCTCCTGATAGACACCACCTTTGCAGTGAGTTAGATCCTCCTCACTTCATCCCCCTCTACTCCCCCCCAGGATGGGCAAACTAGTAGTAGTTGCTCACAAACCTCCAGTCCAGCCAGTTCCTACAGTCGTCCAAGCCACTAGTCAATCTAAGTTGTGTGTGGTGCAGTCTGTTTTTTTCCCTTTATGCCAGGAGCTGGTCAACATCAGAGATGTTTGGATATAATGATAAATTCCTTTATATGTGACTGTATCACATGTAAAGACTGTAGCCGTCTCCGTTACTCCTTTGGCTTATACAGCATAGAGGTGCTGTAAGAAGTCAAGAGCTAGGAATTCTTGAGGCAGGTGCATCTCCTTATCTGTGCGTCAGAGACTTTGCACCATTGGCTGAGTCAGAACGTGCATGACATGATTGCAAGATCAAACAATTGAACCAGCCACAGAGATGCCACCTGAAGGAGTTCTTATATCTTTTATTTATTTATTTTTTATTTATTTTTATTTTACATTTGTTTACCGGGAAAGTCCGACTGGACACAGGTCCAATTTCAGTGGAGGCCCGGGGAGAAAAGCTTCACATTACAATACATTACATTTGAGTAAAAAGAAGTAGAACATACATACATATGGCATATATGCACATCAGGACAACATGCTGGTGATTCACAAACATACATATAGCATATATACACACAACAGGACATCATGTTGGTGATTAACATTTCTTACAGTAGACAATCAGAGGTACATTTTTTTTCTTTTGCAGTTATAAGTTTTGTAAGGTAAATGTATATGGGTTTGGAAGCTTTCAGGGGAGAAACAGTTTATACATAGCTGTACCCTGACACATTCTCTTGGTATGGATTAGCGTGGTGAGTGGCATGAGCATAACCAGTTACTTAGATAGTGGGTTTTCAGGAGTTTTTTGAATTGACTAAAGGAGGTGGTAGAAGTTATTTGGCTTGGTAGTGTGTTCATAGGTAGGAACTAGGCTATTGGCCTTAGAGCCTATATAAGCCTAGCCAAATGGTACCCTGGCTTTTGCCACCCAAGAAAATTATTTTTCTGTACCCCTGTCAAGCAGAGCCACAGAAGTGATCCTCAGGGTGAATTTCCTATCTCCCATCCAATCATCAATATTTTTCTTGAAGAGTGCTAATGAGGAGATTTGTTTGATATTAATAGGTAGTTTGTTCCAGAGTACGGGAAGTCTCTGGGACAGAAATCTATCCCTCCAGCATGTTCTGTTTATTGTGGTGACAAGGTTTAGGTCCCTAGAGCATGTAGCTCAGAGGGATTGGGATTTCTTTAAGTGGAGCATGTCCAACAGCTCTGGGTTTGACATAGCTTCGTATGTTAGGCAGAGATCGCCTCTGAGTAGGTGATATGCGACAGAGTAAAGCTGGAGTTTTTTGAGGCTGTCTGTGTAGGGCATCTCTTTGAGGCCAGTAATCCTCTTTCTGAGGTTTTTCTGTGGCCTTTCACTGAAACCTGTGTTCCAGGTTTTGGCAATGGTGTTGGCAAAGAGGGACTTACCAGCTTTGTTTTTATGTTTGATGACAGTTATGAGGTTCTGGTTAATAGATCTTAAGGCTCTGGAGGGAATGTGGGGCTGAATTAAGTGCTGAAGTGCTTGAGTTAGCAGAGGAAGGTAGTAGAGTTTGCGCGCTGTAGAGATTTGATTGAGCAGAAGTATATGAGGCAACTCAAGCCAGTTGAGTTTCTTAAGGGATAGACAGTGATGGGACCTATATGAGACTTTAGTAGCAAACTTGGCAATCTTGTTGTAGCAAGATTCCATTTTATTTAGATCAGTTTGGCGGAGATCGGTCAAGATGGGAGAGGCACAGAGGAGGGTGGATAGAAGATGAGTTCTTGCTATGGTTACTTTGGTGGGATTTGTCATAAACTGTTTGTTCCTGTAGAGGAGACCAAGTTTTTTTATTAACTTTCTTAATGGTTTGTGCTATGTGGATGTCGAACCTCAGGTTATTGTCTATTTCTGTGCCTAGCAGTTTAGTGTGTGTGTGGTTGGGGTGATTTGAATGTTTTCTTTGGAGCTAATGGTGAAATTATTATTTAGGGGAGGAGCTCTGCCAGGGCTGAAAATAATTTGTTTTTTTTTTTTGGGATTAAGAAGAAGTTTGATGTTAGTGAATCAAGTTTCGGCTAGGGTGAAGTTATTTTGGGTAAGGGTTTGCAGTTCACTAAGGGTAGGGGCAGCACATATGAGGGTAGTGTCATCTACATATTGTACAATTGAGGCAGTGGGAGAGGATGAAGAGATCTGATTTGTAAATAGAGAGAACAACAGTGGGCCAAGGATGGATCCTGGAGGACTCCTATGGTTACTGGTAACAGGGGGGACAATTGGTCCTGCCATAGGACTGCTTCCTGACGGGCAGATAAGTAGCTGTTGAACCATGATATAGAGGAGGGACTTGTATTTAGGGTGGATAGGGTATCAAGAAGCAGACTGTGGTTTACCATGTCAAAGGCTTTTGATAGGTCTAAGAATATGGAAGAAACAAATAGACCCTTGTTTATGTGGTGGTTAACTATGTTGGTGAATGATAGTAGTGCTGTTGTAGTGCTATCGGAAGGTCTAAAGCCGTGCTGGGATATGGAGAGTAGGTTGTTATTCTGGAGGTACTGTATTAGTTGAGTATGAACAACTCTTTTTAATATTTTGGATAAAGGTGATAGGATTGCTATTGGGTGATAGTTGGTGAGCTGTAAGGAGTTGCTTCCCTTGTGCAGTGGAATTGTATATGATGTTTTCCATGAGGTGGGGACTTTGCATTTTGAGAGAGATCTGTTTATGAGAATAGAGACAGGATAGGCTATAGCTTCAGCTGAGATCCGAAGGAAGTCTTCTGGCAGCTTATCAGCTGCTAGAGTGGTTGGTTTAAGTTTACCAAAGTGTTTAGATATTGATTTGGTGGATACAGAGTGGAGGTGAAAATTGGGGCTATTGTTTTGTATATTGGGGTGGATTGGGATAGTTATTGGTGTGGGGCTGCTAGTACTATTTTGGGCATTGGCAAGGGTCTGGACTGTTTCGGTAAAGAATTTGTTAAACTGAGTAGGAATGTTTTCATGGTTATTTGGAAGCACAGGGGTTGGAGTCGTGGACTTTCCTGGATGCAGTATACCATTTATTGAGGCCCTCTTAAAGATTAACTGATGTAGTGCATACTCATGTTTCTTTTTTACAAAACCATTTAGTTTTGTGAATGAGCACTCTTATAGCCTGGGCAGCTTTGCTGTATTCGGTTCAAAGTCTTTTATATTGTAATCTTTCTGTTGTTGAGTGTAAAAGGTGTTCATTTTTGTAGGACCAGACTTTTTTTTTTTTTTTTGGTTTAATATGTTGTTTGTTTTGCAAACTTGTCTTACTAAAACTTCATTTTCTCCACTGTTATAGTTCAGACCGTAATAGAATATGTTTAAATTTTGTAGCAGAATATTGAAAAATGGCAGCTAATTTTGTCTGTGTTTTTAACCAAATGACTCCTCGAGAAGTGGCATACCACAGAGGAACTCCACACCTGATGGTGGTGGTGGTGATAGTAATTTACACAGTAAACATTTGGTACTTATTAAGACTTGTTAATACTTATTCTGCCTTTTTTTTTCTATTGGAAAAGTAATATGGTCAGGGTTGTACTTGCCAGTCATGTTCCCCTGTATATCTTTTATATTTGATCATTTAAATTTTAAAGAGCCCAGAAGGGCATCCAGTCTTTTGAAGAGTGGACATATTTTATAAAGTCAGAAATTGCAGTTTTGCATGATTCTCATATTCTGGACTTCTTGAGTAACATGTTAAATGAGCTAATTCTGAATATTTTCATTTAGGATACATGTGAAAAGCTAGCAAAATCAAATGCTGCACTCATGGATAGTGCCGAACAGCTCAAACAAGTGTTGGAAGCAGAAAAGTCTAAAAGACAGCAACAAGATGATGCAGTAAGTAGACTTCAATGCATTCTTGCAATACAGAATTGTATTTTCAAATGTATAAAACTTCTTAGTTAAACAGTGTTTAGTGAGTTTGTTATTTTGGGCCAAGCTTGTTGTCATTCCTGATTGCCCACTGCCTACTGAGTTTTTATAAAAATGTGTCTGGGTACTTTGAACCACAGTATGGAGTTCTAGGTCATATTTTACTCTACCTCTGGGAGAGAGGAGAAATATCTTCAAGTACAGCTCAATTTTCTTCCTCAGTAGTAGTACCCACAAGGATTATGCATTCAACTGTTTTGGTTGCCGAACAATTTTTCCTATCTTTTCCTGCTCCTCCACCACTAATCTTTATCCCTTCTTGCACTTAGTGATCTATTTATTCCTCAAGTCAGCGACTAAACGCACAGCGAGGAGTGAAGTTAATCACAACAAAAGTTTATTGAGCATTTTTGTCAGAATGTATCCAGTGACTACATCAGAATAGCCTACTCAAGTAAGCCAGAACTTCAAACTCCCACCCCAAGTCACGTGTTCCATTACAACCAATGAAACATGTTACTGATTTAAAAAGCTACTACGTGATATGTAAAAAAATAACTAAATAGTAAAATATAATTAACTTACTAAACATAACCTAATATCAACATTTAATAATAAAAAGTTTTTTTTTTTAAATCTCTGTATCAAACAAAATCTGATCATAGTTTTATTACACTGGCAATAGAAAGAAATTCATTACATTCAGGATAAGTACAGGTGTTCAGCCTAATCTGCCAAATTAACTCTCTAACTTCAATTAATCAGACCAAGGTCCCCTTTGCAATTTTTTTTCAACTCTTGTCAACTCCCCAAAAGAAACTGTGTAGGATGTTTGTGAATTTACATATATAAGACATTATTGACATTCATACATCTAATGTTGTACAGTTGTTCATAAGTTTTTTGTTTGTTTTCCCCACATAAAAAACACGTGCATTGCTGACATTTCGCTAAATAAACCAAGCACATAGAGTTGCAAGTATAATAAAAAGGGGTTTCTGTGTAAAATTTAGCTATTGTTATCCTTTCACCCACCAAAATGACTTACATTGGTGGCAAAAAACACATTTAAAGGTGCCTTTCCTTCTACTGTTAGAATGAAAGTATCACCACTTTCTAGAATATTTTTTATAGTCCTCTCTCTTTTAAAAATGAAACCGGGCTTATCACCTATTTTCTCTATTTGATCAAAACTAGTAAAAGTTCTTCAATTTTTATCTAAGTCTTCCCTGATAATCAAGGTGGTCAATAATAAAGGTTGTAATGAAGGAATCAAAATAAGTAGTAGAACCGGTTTCTTTTTTGTCATTGTTAAATATATTAGTATTGTATGTCTCACTAAACTGCGCAAGGACGCATAAAATACCCTCTTTCCTTTAAAGTACTACTTCATTTAAATTTCTCTTGAACCAAGTCAGTAGGGTAGCCCCAAGCTAAAAACAGTTTGGTTAAGTTCTCACATTCTTTAAAAAAAAAAAGTGTCTCATCAGAAGCCATTCTTGCCAAACATACAAACTGACCATTAAATATGTTTTTTTTTTTTGGTGGAAAGGATGACAACTAGTAAAAAATAGAATTTAAATATGTGAGTTTCTTGTGAATGTTAATTGTATACATATTCCACATAACATCTTTAGTAATGTCCACATCTAAATAGTTAATCTTGTTTTTATTGTGTACCTAGGTACATTTTAAAAAAGAGGTAGTAGAATTAATACAGTTAAGGAGCTCGTACATATCTTCCATAGGATTTTTACAGGCTGTAAAAATGTACATAACTCAAGGAAATTGGCTAAGTGGTTAAATAAAAACTTCTTTCCCCAGTGAATCATAATAATGTTAGAAAACACTGGGCCACAAGCATGCCCCATTGCTACTCCCCTCATTTTTTTGAGGGGCAACATTACTTGCAGGCAAAGTTATTATTCAAAACTAGTTCCATAACTACCACTAGCACTTGAATTTTGCTTAGTGAAAAGTTATTTTATTCAAAAAGAAATTCTTGGAACCAGTCTAAACCGGTTTCATGGGGGATGACATTAAATAAGTTGACAACATCAGTAGTGAGGAAACATAAAACTTCAGAAAAAAAACTTGTCTAAACTTACATAAAAAATAAGTCCCACAAGTCCTTATATAAATAGACAAAAGGTTCAAGTGTTTTTTTTAAGAGTATAATCAATGTACTTAGCCAGAGGATGAATTTTAGATTTCCCTGCATTGACAATTGATCTCAAGGGGGGGGGGGGTCCTCAACACACTTCTGTATCTTCGGAATTCCAAAGGTAGAGGGAACTGTGGGGTGTTGAGCATCCAAAAAATACAAAACTTCATGGGATATCTGCCCTTGTTCCAGTAAATCTTTTAACAAACATTTAATTAATTATTAGCGCAATTAATTGAGTATTCTTCGTAAAAAAACTTTATTCAAAAATAAATTCATTTTAACATATTCAGTCCTGAACATAATAACACCCCCCCCACCTTTCGGGTTTCATAACTCTCAATTCCCATTTTTGAGATGGTTATATTAATAAATGGTGCTTAGTTGGAGCAAATTGTATAAGGAATTCCCCATCTTCATGTTTAAAATTGACCTAAAGTCAAATTCACATAACATTTCAATAAAACTAGGGATGGGTATAATTGGAGTTGTATGAGCTCTTCCTATGCAAGGTGTTCCTATTGAAAGTAACCTTGTTTTGTCCAAAACTTAACTTGAAGTTAAGTTTTCTCAGAACTAGTTTGAAATCAGTAATGATGTCCTCAGTCCTGACAACAGCACAAATGTAAAACCTTTTGCCAAAAAATCTGCATGTTCACATTTCACTAGTCACTGTAGTACATTTTAAAGTCTTCTTTCTCATTAGAAGTAATAATGGGAGCACATAACTCAAAATTAGTGTTAAAAAAGTCAGTTCATTGTTAGAGGAAATATTTAGTATTTCCCCTCCTGTAGATTGTCTTGTAATTCCCTTTTTGTTTGAAATAAACATTAGGATCCAAGTCTTGTTGACCCTGTTGTGTCCTGTAATGGCAATTTTGGTTCAGTATTCTCTCTGACACCCTCAAAGGGGCTTGTCTAAAGGGAGAGGATCCTCAGCTGGTTCATCTACTGGGCAAATCTGTTCTTTCACTTGTTCATTAAAGCCCTTATTAAACACTTTAGCAGATTTGGGATGTGCAGTACCCAGCTGTTAAAAGGTATTCAATGTGGACTCTCAAATGTTTTCGCTTTCCTATTTTTTAATACCACTAGAAATCCTGTCCACCTCTATAAATAAGTAGTTGTACTGTTCCTCAAAGTTAATAAAAAGTAAATCATCAGTAGTTACTT
Organism: Protopterus annectens; assembly: GCF_019279795.1. NCBI lineage: Eukaryota > Metazoa > Chordata > Ceratodontiformes > Protopteridae > Protopterus > Protopterus annectens. Next base: position 519,553,946 of record NC_056737.1, read on the forward strand.
TGTCCAACTTGGTTGTTTGAGTTAATTTGGCAGATTAGGCTAAACGCCTGTACTTATCCTGGACTTAATGAATTTCTTTCTGTGGCCAGTGTAATAAAACTATGATCATATTGTGTTATACAGAGATTTAAAAAAACGTTTTATTATTACATTTTGCTATTGCGTTATATTTTGGTAAGTTAATTAGATTTTATAATTTTTTGCATGTCATGTAGTAGCTTTTTAAATTAATAACATGTTTCAATGGTTGTAATAGATCATGTGACTTGGGGAGGGAGTTTACTTGAGTATATTATTCTGATGAAGTCACTGGATACATTCTGACAAAAGCACTTAATAAACTTTTGTTGTGATTCATGTCATTCCTCACCATGCTTTGATTGCTAACTTGGGTATGGATTTTGTTTATTTAGTTGGAGTATGCTTTTAACACCGGTTCTCAGTTTAAGGTTAGCCGCAATGTCATCAGCAGGACTGGACACCGAGTTTTCAGCTTGTTCCACAATTATGAGTGAGGATTTCACTAAAAATCTTGGATTGCTTACACAAATTTTAGAACAATTGTCCCAATACGTTTCGAATATTGCTATGGATACCTTCTTTTCAAAACCATTTACTGACAGGTGTTCGTGAGACCTCCTCGTTCCACTTTTTCTTTTGGACAATTTCACAAGGTGTACTGCAAGCTAACACTACTATCAGCAGGTTGGTAATGGAGATGTGCGAGCAGTGAGACAGACAGTCATATTCCAGGCCACAAATATAATACCTGACTTAACAAACGTATGGGCATTTTTACAACTGCAACCACCAATAATCTATATATGTGCACTGTTTACAGTTATAACATGGGTAAATACCTACTGGGCCATTATATATATTGGGAGACTTATATTCTCCCACTTCCAAAATAAATTTTACAGTAGGTACTTTCTTATGGATGAAAGTGGGATGGTCGCCCAATACCCTGGCCAGATCCCTGTTACCCAAAATCACTTTCCAATTATCTAACATAACTCATTTAACTTTCCAATTATCTAACATAACTCATTTAATATCATAAGATTCTATACAGATAGGAACAGGAAAGGCACAGTCCATTTTATGATCATTAATGTCAGTAACTTTAGGAGTGAACCCACTGGTTAAGATTGGTGGAAATCGAATGAAAGCTGCAGATATATAGATTCTTCCAAAAGTATATATTTTGCACATAAACTCAGAAAAAATGAACAAACTGCAACAAAATGAAGGAGGAAAAAATATATTTTGCACATATTCAAAAAACAGTAATAAGCAAGGGTAGCTTTAACTGCAAAAATAGTGGTATAGTTTATTTAGCTTCTTGTACTTCTTGTCATAATTTTATGTTGGTAAAACCATCAGGGCATTACAAAGAAGGATATATGAGCACTATTTAGCAATTAAGCATAAAGACATCAACAGCGCTGTGGCCAAGCACGCCTTGGAATGCACCATTTTTAAGAAATTCACATTTTTGTTTTAGATTGCATCAATATGGCACCTTATGTAACAGAGTTTACAATGCTTTGGAAATCAAAGAGCGAAGATGGCAGATTTTTTTAAATGCTGAAAGAGCTCCTGGGTTAAATGGTACCCTGAACATTAAATTTCTTTTGAATAATAGGTACCATTATTAATCTGTATATTATTTGTATAAAGTGTGTATTGTTTTATATATATATTTCCTTTATTTATACCTTTTTAGTATTTTATTTGAACACTAGTTTAAATGTGTAATTTTCAGTGTTTTGATGACTTAATCCATTTCATTGGACATTAATTGATGTCACTATATTAAGGATTGTTTTTGGGATTGTCATGTGGTTCTGAAGAAGTTCTGTAGAGTAAATCGAATAAAAGCGCTTAACTAAACATTTGGTGTGGCAGTCGGTGATTTGTTTCCAACTTAACCAAAATGGTTTTAACTTGGGGCTACTGTTTTGACTTGATTCAAAAGAAGTCTAATGAAATAGTACTTAAAAGGAAGGAGGCTATTTTTTGCCCCTTATGCAGTTTAGTGAGATGTATGAAACTAACATCTTTAAAAATGACAGAAAGGAAACAGGTTGTACTGCATATTTTGTCTTCTTCATTACAGTCTTTACTATTGACCACCTTGATATCAGGGAGGTCTTAGAAAGAAGTTGGAGAATTTTTACTAGTTTCAGTCAGATAACAGAAAATAGGTGATAAGATCCATGTCGTTTTTAGAAGAGGTAAGGCTATAAAAAATCTTCTAGAAAGTGGTGATGACATTCATTCTAACAGTAGAAAGAGAAGCACCTTCTAATGTTGCTTTTGCTCCCAATATAATTTTATTTTGGATGGTGAAAGGATAACAGTAGCTATATTTTACATAGAAACCCCTTTTTTGTTATACTTGCAACTCTATGGGTTTGGTTTATTGTGTTAAGTGTCAGCAATGCAAATGTTTTCACATGGGGAAAACAGAGAAAAATCTTAGAACATCTTTGTGAACATCTGTATGACATTTATTTATTTATTTGACATTTGTTTACCGGGATGATCTGGCTGAGTCAAAGAGAACCCAGTTTCAGTGGAGGCCTGGGGAGAAAAGCTCCAAATTACAGAGATAATACAAACTTTTAACAACTTACAGTATATACAAATGTATGGTATTACAAGAGTTGCAAAAAATCTAATATAAATTTACAAATACAGTAAAAATATAAATGAAATAAAGGATAAGTTAAACCTAATAAAATATATAAAAAAATGCAAAGCCTGGAAATTAAACACAATGATGTGGGTGTTTCAAAAGTAGTCAATTAAAATAAATGCAAGTAAGAAAAATTATTAGATTATTAAATTATTTTAAATTATTATTATTAGACATATGAATGTCAACAAAATTCCTTATATAAACACATTAAAAAAAATCCTACATGCAGTTTCCTTTTTCGGGGGGGGGTGACAGAGTAGAACAAAATCCATAGGGAGGACCTTGGTCTGAATTAATTGAAGTTAGAGAGTTGATCTGAATACCTGTACTTATCCTGGACTTAATGGATTTCATTCTATTTCCAGTATAAGAAAACACACAGATTTTATTTTATATTTTAGTATTATGTTTTGATATTAGCTTATGTTTTGGTAAGTTAATTAGATTTTATATATATATATATATATATATATATATATATATATATCTTGTAGCTGTTTAAATTAGTAACATGTTTCATTGGTTGTAATCGACCATGTGACTTGGGGAAGGAGTTCAAAGTTCTAGTTTACTTGAGTATGTTATTCTCTTGAAATCACTGAATATATTCTGACGAAAGTGCTTAATAAACTTTTGTTGTGATTAACTTCATTCATCACCACGCGGGTAAGGATTTTATTTAGTTGGAGTACGGTTTCAATACTATTCCTCTGCTGTACCTGAAGGCACTCTGTTGGGATGCGTCTGTGGTTAAGTTAATCTTTATCCATAGGAAAAGACTGTCGTGGCAAACGTCAAGGAGCAGACACTGTCCCCATATTGTAACTAGACTGCAGCCCCTGTGGATGAATGTGTTGTGACATTGTATTCTGTGTACATTATCCAATGAGTGTGACATCATGAATGTCTGTTGTTTGAGTATTTCCTATAAACCCATGCATGTTTTCCTACATAGCTTCTAGTAGGTGGTTGTAAACATTTCAACTTCTCTGTGTACTATTATGCACTCAAGTCATCCCCTCCTAGTAACCCCTTTGGTGTCACGCTCACTACCCAAACCCTGGTCACTGTTTTTTGAGGTGAATAACATATCCCTCTGCCATCAAGCTACCCATAGCTGATTGCAGCCTAAACAAGTATTGTGATGTCTTTTTTGTGCAGGATTTTCTTAGTGATCAAATTAACCTTATTTCTTGCAGGGATGTGTTGCCTTTTTTCCCCTCATTATAATATGTCAGTTTTTACACCCATGGTTTTACTGTGGGTTCTCTGTCTTCCGGTACATGTGAAATATATCAGGAATCAAGTAACAATTTTGTTATTTGCATAACTGAAGGTCACACAAAGTATTGAATTGTGCAAGTGGGCTACTCAGAACTAATATTAAGTTGTTAAAGGTTGCTTACCTTTAATGACTGCAATACAGTTTGATGTAGTAATATATACATTCTTAGACCTCTGTATTAATGTCAGTTACCAGAAGTGTAATATATTCATACAAATGCATAATCAGAGATGCAAGGAGAATAGCTGACCCCAGTGTGAGAATGGCAGGCTATCTTCACTACTTTAGTTGACTGTCCTAGTTTTATAACAAAAGTCCAGCATTCACAGACAATTAAAAATTTGCCCAAAACTTTGACTTAACCACTGACAGAACTCTGCTTTATTCATGTATTATGCAAATGAATGTGGCTAATCCTGTCAACATTAAAATAGTGTAAAATCACAATGGTTAGTCTTCTGGTTCTGTACTTTTCCCATTAAAGGACAACAATGGGATTCTATTATTAAGTGTTCAACTTCTCTGTCTTTTTTTCTCCCTATTTATTGTCATGCTATGAATAAACAGCGCAGCATTTAAAATATTTTAAATTGACTGTTACTCTCCACTAGAACAGTACCTTACTGTACTGTGGTGGTTTCACTTTCAGAAAACTTTTATCCCACCCTTGCTGCAGTCTCTAATTATTGATGTCATCAAGGCCACTGAATACAGGTAGTTTTCTGGTCAGTTGCCTCCCCAAATTGACATCACCATGACTGTCCTAAAAACCCACCCATGCTGTTATGTCACAGCTCCCTTGTCCTTCCCCTACCCATACAGAAAGTAAAAACTAGAACAAGGAAACAGTACATGAGTCAAGTCTCCTGCTGTGAGCTGTCAATCACAGCAGGTAACAGCTCAAATTACCCTTAGCACTTTGACAGCTATGAAAGTTAGGTGTGAAGGGGGTGGGAGATGAGTCAAAGTAGTACAATTCAGGCTTCATAAAAAATGCAGTTTAGCCATTCTAAAAAGAAGCAGCAGTAAAAAGCACTTTGAAAGTCTGTTCTGTGGCATTTGCACTGTTTGTGTTTTAAGTAGTCATTGAACAGCCTGAAATGTTACTTAAAACTGACTGAAAGACAGCAGCATATGCATGTAAAATCAATGCAGTGACAGGAGTTTAGGAAGCTAGAGACCTGCGTGATGTAACTTTTTACAGATAAGCACTGCATTTTGGGATAACTAGAGGCAGACTAAGCAATCAGAATTACTTCAAGATACCAGACCCCACGTGGGCAGACTCAGAAATGATGTATAAAAATAATTTAAAAACTGTAAATAGTCCCATAGTGGTGTTAATGTAGAAAATGCCAAACCCTGATGAAATAAACATGTTTTTTCAGTCTGTGTGTGTGGTTCTCCTTTAGTGGTACCCCACTCCTTCACCTTGGTAGATGTTCTTCGTGTTTCACTGTCGCAGTCATCACTTGTGGGTTATCCCTGCTGGGTAGCCCTCAGCCAGCCCGAGTACCAGAGTAAAGGTTTCCCTCCTGCGTCAGCTGCTCTGTCAGTGTGGCTGACATCAGGTCATCAGGGCTGTAAAGGGAAACAGGCGACACCATTACATCAGTGTTTCTTGCCGTGGAGCCCAAATCAGAAGCAGTTTTGCGAGTGCATCAGTTGGCCATTGCCAGAGTGAAGACAACCGTCTACTAGGGAATCTTTTCTTGCCTTAAACCGATGTCAGAGAAAGTTAATAACTCTCTCAGCTTTGGAAAGCAGATCCCACACCGAGACTTACATTCTCTCTGCGTCACCTGTTTAGGCCCAGACTACGACGTTCCAGGGTGCTGGTTCTGTGCCCTCTTTAATGCTCATAGTATAAAAACAAGAGCTGATATTGTAACGAGGCATTTAGTCAGTCTTTCCAGCAATGCAAAATGACGTTGGTCTCTCAGACAGTTACTGACTTTCCTAGGAAGAAAAAAGACAAAGACAAGGATAGGCCTCCAAAAGTTAGGCCCTCTGATGATCCCACACTACCGTCCACCCTATCTCAAAGCAAGGTTACAGCTGAATGCAGTGAGTCGCCTTCGCAGCCACTGACGACAGCCGACGATCTGCTGCAGGCCTCTACCGAGACCCATTCGGAGTCCAGTATGCCACCAAATCAACCTCCTCCTGCCGAGATGTTATTTGTTCCTCACGCGGTTGGGTCAGGAGCTGCTTTGCAGGCACCGGCTTTTGGGGAGCCCCCACGACATCCGAAGTCAGGATTAGACTGACGACAATGCCGCCAGTCAAATTAACTCTGTATAAGGCTACTGAATCAGCTAGGCCAAAGCCAAAATCTACCCACAGAAAGATCCCTCCACAGGGCCCCAGCCACTGACCTGCTACTAGCCAGCCAGCTCCTCCAATCACAGCAACTTTTTAGAATGGCAGTGGATCTGATGACTCTGATCAGGGGTAGCCAACCTCCCCCCTCCCTCACCAGCCAAAAGAAAAATAGACACCCCCCCAGAGGTCCTCACAGACCAGGAATCAGTCGATTCAGATCTGGAGGAGTCAGACATGGAAGACCAGCCCTTAGCAGCATTCGAGAACTCTGATGCTGATGATCCCGTTCCCACTGCCTCTCCCCCTGAGGACCTTTCTTTCGGGGAAACTCTAAACACTCTCATAGAACATTTTCAATGGGAGGCCCAGGACTACCGCAGTCTAAAACGAGACTCAGGGAATTGCTAGATCTGCCTCAGCATAAGCCTCTGGCCATTCCTCTTATCCCGGATGTAGTAGAGGATGTTTTTCTAGAATCAGCCCTATCTCTAGATTCTTTCCCTCCTGCACCCAGGAAACCTGATAGATACTACAGGGTGCAAGACTCTTACAAATACTTATTTAAAAACCCTACTGCAGACCCTGAAGTAATTACTTGGGGCCCTAAGGGAGCTAGAGCCAGCTCTTCAAAAACCCCATCCCAACTGACAAAGAAAGCAGACCTCTAGACAGGATGAGTAAAAAGGTTTACACCTCGGCCACTTTAGCTGTTAGGGCATTAAACTGTCCATTTCATATTATCAAATTCCAACAGAATGTGCTCAAACTTAACAGAAAATATCTGACTTGTTTGACAGTAACACTACCAGAGAATTAACAGACCTCATACAGTCTAGCTCTCAGATAACAAAGCATTCCTTATATTGTGGTTATGATGCCTTGGAAGCCTCTACCAGGGCTGCAGCTACAGGATCAGTTATCAGAAGGCACACCTGGTCAAGGAAGCAGCTTTTGCCTGACCAGGTAAAATACAAACTTTTAGATGCCTCTTTGGATAAAGAGCAGTTGTTTGGCCCCAAGGCCGAGGAGGTCATCAAGAAAATGGAGGACAAAACCAAATCCATGCATACTGTCAAGGACTTTTTGCAGGTACAGCCTCCTAGGTTCAGCAGAAACTTCCATACCAAGCACTGGTCCTTTCCCCGTCAGGCTAAGCCAATACAGATACAGAGAAAGGTACACAGAGACAGAACCCCTAGGCAGCAGGCACACAGCCAACAAATAACTAGGCAGTGGTACATGGCCCTCCTAAAAAGAGGAGTTCTAAGCCCATTTCCTTCACCAGAGAATCACAGTGACTCCCTTCCCCTCCCCTCTGCCCCCCAGATCTCCAGACAAGCTAGGAGGAAGACTTTCACTCTTCCTAGAAAACTGGCAGGCCATCACCTCAGATCTATGGGTCCTGAAAATTGTTACCAGAGGGTACAGATTCTATTTCAATGAAAAACCAAGGAGATCAGGTTGTCCAGATGTACCTGAAAACCAGACAGCAGAAGCTATTCGCCAGATCCAAAAACTTTATGCCCAGGGTGCTGTAGAACCCATGCCCAAGGAACAGACCAGGAAGGGATTTTACTCAAGGCTGTTCTGGGTTCCCAGAAAAGAGGGCAGATGGCGTCCTATCCTAGACCTCTCTACCATGAATCTGTCTCTTCTGGTTTGAAAATTCAGAATGTTGATACTACAGAAACTACTGCCTATGCTCCTACTGCAAGCCTGGCTAGTGACCCTGGACCTGAAGGATGCCTACCTGCATATTCCTATCAGAGAGTCCTGCAGGAGTTACTTAAGGTTCAGAGCAGGGTCCCAACACTTTCAGTTCTCTGCATTGCCCTTTGGCTTATCCACTGCTCCCAGAGTTATTACAAAGTGTTTGGCTCCAGTCATTGCTTACTGCAGACAGAGAGCCATACACATTTACCCCTATCTAGAAGACTGCCTCATTCGGACAGAAACCAAGAAAAAGCTCCTACAGGACCTCTCCTATGTGCAGACCGTACTGACCTCACTGGGGTTCACCGTAAACATGGAAAAATCCCAGCTGCTACCCACACGAAAGATTACTTTCCTGGGCACTCTGCTAGACACATCCAAGCAAATTGCCCCCCCAGAAGCAGATCTTTATGCAGTCCTGCTTCCACCAGCTGGCGCAAAAGACCCACCTCACAGCCAGGCAAATATTACAAGCCCTGGGATACATGGCCTCCTGCATCCTGCTGGTACCCCTTGCCAGATTGCATATGCAGAAGCTGTATTTGTACCCAAGGACCCTCTGGTGCCAACACTCCTAGTCTCTGGAGCACCAACTACCACTAATTCCTTGCTTAAAGAAGGAGCTTCTCTAGTGGGCCCAGGCTTGCTCCCTAAACAAGGGACTCCCTTTGTCCTTCGCCCACACAAGCAGACCTTGACTATGGACGCCTCAGACATTGCCTGGGGAGCCGACACTGGAACTCTGCAAACCCGGGCCTTTTGGGAACAGGAAGTTCTAGGTCTACACATCACTTGGAAAGAAATGCTGGCAGTGCACATAGCTATCCTAACCTTTCAAGCACATCTGTCACCAGGTGTACTCCTAATCAGGGCAGACAACACCACTGTCATGTGGTACATCAGCAAACAGGGTTCACTCATTCCTCCCCCCTGTGTCACCTTGCCATGGAAATCTAACAGTCAGCGTCAAGTCTAGGACTGCATCTCTTAGCTCAATACCTTCCAGGGAAGCAAAACACCATGGCAGATCACTTAATCAGACAGATCATCGACCTCCACGAGTGGCAGTTACACAGGGAGACCTTCATACAAATCACTCGCATCTGCGGGGTGCCAGACTTGGACCTTTTCGCAAGCCACCAGAACTGTCAACTGGCCAAGTTCTGCTCAAGACAGTTTCACCCAGAAGCTTGGAAGATGGACGCTCTCTCCTTTCAATGGGGCAGCCTGTTTGTGTATGCCTTTCCCCCACTTCCACTGATACCCAGGGTTCTACTCAAGATCAGAGAAGAAGGACCAAGGGCTATCCTGATTGCTTCAGACTGGCCAAGGCAGCACTGGTACCCCATGCTCCTCAGCAGGAGCATGAACCCTCCCTTTACCCTGCCTTCCACCGCAGACCTTCTCACACAACAGGGAGGGAAGCTCCTGCATCCAGGCCTTGCCACACTCACGTTAGCAGCATGGCTGATTCCTCAAAGACAGTTAACACCGCAGCCCTCAGCAATCAGGTGTTCAACATTATTAAGGAGGCTTGCAGACCCAGCACAGAAAATCTTATTCCTCTAAATGGAAGAGTTTCACCTGCTGGTGCTCCACTAGGAACACCACCAGCACTAAAGCCTCTCTACCCCTGGTTCTGGACTACCTGGCAGAGCTCCTCCATAAGGGTTTGTGTTACTCCTCTATCAAGGCTCATGCCTCAGCTATCTCAGCCTATGTCCAGACGGATCAGCCTGTATTCTCCCAACACCTCTTGAAGCAGTTCCTCAAAGGGGTGGCTCACATCTGACTGCCAAGAAGGCCCCCTGCACCAGCTTGGGCTCTAAACTTTGTCCTGGAAAAGCTGACTTTCCCTCCTTTTGAGCCAGTTTCCTCAGCAGATCTCAAATATCTCTCTTGGAAGACTGCCCTTTTGCTAGCCATCACTTCTGCTAGGAGAGTATCGGAGCTCCAGGCTCTTATGGCCATGGAGCCCTTCATCATTTTCCACATGGACAGGGTCTCTCTAAAAACCAACACCTCCTTCATGTCCAAGGTGGTCTCTGATGTAACCCTCAACCAGGCCATACACCTACCTACCTTCTTTCCTAAACCAACAAATGGGGAGAGAATTCTGCATACCTTTGATGTGCACAGACAGTTGAGATTTTACCTTGACAGTACCAAATCAATCAGGAAAACTGACCAACTCCTGGTTTCATTTGCCCCTGGGGCAGTGGGGAAACTCATTACCAAGCAGACCATTTTCAAATGGATTTCTGATTGTATACATTTCTGCTATACCTTCCATGGAAAGAGTCCTCCCAAAACTGTCAGATCCCATTCCACAAGAGCAGCCTCTACCTCTACAGCCTTTCGGGGGGGGGGGGGGGTTCCTACCAAGGAAATTCTGGAAGCTGCTACTTGGACATCTATCCACACTTTCACCGATCACTACCAACTGACTACTTTCACCAAAACCAAGGCAGAATTTGCATCTGCAGTTCTGCAGGGCATGCTAGCATCCCCATAATTGTGCAACTTCCCTCCACCCACTTCTCTGCTTTATTATTCTTCCCACAAGTGATGACTGCAACAGTGAAATATGAAGAACATAGTACAGTTGTGTACACTTACCATAAATGTAGATGTTAGAGTGTATTCACTGTTGCAGTCCTGTTTCCCTCCAACCTACCCCATTTTTCTTAACTGTTGTATATATCTTCTCTGGGGCTCCAAGACCTTTGGGGGCAAGAAAAACTGATATAATGGCATCAGCTGTCTTCCCTTTATAGCCCTGATGACCTTACATCACCCCTCACTCACAGAACAGCCAACGCAGGAGGGAAACCTTTACTCTGGTACTCGGGCTGGCCGAGGGCTACCCAGCAGGGATAACCCACAACTGATGAAGGCAACAGTGAATACACTCGAACATCTACATTTATGGTAAGTGTACACAACTGTACTTTCTTGAAATGGTTCCAGACCTCCTTACAAAAGGAATTGACAAAAAATACAGATGTTCTTTATAGTCAGTGTTACACTGTTAAGTATTGGGACTTCCTGCTGTACTGGAGTCTGCTGCCTACCCGAATAACAGGATTTCACCATTTCACAACTGGTGAATAGTCAGGATGTCAGTTGTATAAAGGGCTATTGGCTGCTACCATCTTCAGTTCTTTCTTGCCAGTACAATGCAGTGCAGCAGACTGAATACATTAGTATTGTTAGTCTGCAAGTCGGCCTGAAAACAGAAGCTTCAGTTAAGTACTCCACTGGGGAAATCTCTTATCGATGTTTTTTGTTAGTATTACTTAGCTGTTTAATGTCTAGTAAAATTAATAATTGTTTCAGGCTTTGAGAGATAAATCCCTTACAAAGCCTTTCATTGCTATTGCTTGTTCTGTCTAGGCTTGAAACACAGCATGGCATACTGATAATTTTGTGATAGGACAGTAAAGCATAGGGTTGAATCCCTTTGTGAATTTTTGGAATCTGATAGTTCATGGCATTCCTACACAGTGGCATCCGACTGGTTCCTAGTCTGGAGACCTGAAGAAGCATAAGGAGAATTGCTTGAAGGAGAGTAATGTATGGGAGACCAGAAGGTTCAGCTGGGAAAAGGAAAAAGGGACACTCATCCCCCCCACCCTCTCAGCAAAACACATTATTCCTAAAACTCAGATGAAGATGAACCTACTTGTTTGGAAAAGTTATCATCCCAACAGTTTCTGGATGCTGACTCTGAAGACACCTTGTCCTCAACCTTGAGAAGTTCGAATAAATAATTTCATAGAATGAAAATAACTTGTATGATGTTGTCAGTCTTCACATAATCCTTGACTGAGGGCTTGGTTCCGAGCCTCAGAACTGACTCTGCCGTTTACTTCAGCTCTCACCTGCCAAACTCTTGAGCCAGGCTCTACCCATAATGCTCCTCTATAAGTCCCCTCAGATCTCTTTTTGACACTTCGTGTGTCAGACGCATCTGACCTCTCTTGAGCTTTGGCAGTTATTCACAGTAAGTTTCTTTCTCTTGATTTTCTCTAAAGTCCTGTCATATATCTATATTTATCTTCTTAAATACTTTGTCTTTCTACCCACTCCTCTTGTTTCTATCTCCCTTTTGTCTACCGTTAGATAGTTTTCTCTACATACCATTGCTGGTGCTCTCTTTTACCTGTTTAGGTATTTCTTTCTACCATAGAAGGTACTCTTTTTCGCTTTCTATTTAAAATAAATAAATAAATAAATAAATCTTTCCTGTCCTTTCTTGTGAGTGTGCGAGTGAGAGAGGCCTTTATCTGCGCTAAGCCTTCTTTTCTGGCATGGCTGATAAATCTGGTGTGTCTGTTAAACCTTCAAAGGACACTTCTGGCTTTGAGGTGTCACAAGTGCGATAGGAAGATGCCCAATTCAGATGGGCATGTCTGGTGTGTATATTGCCTAGGCATTGTACACCTGCAAGGAAAATTGTGCCATTTGTTGTGGTTCCTCCCCCAGGACTTTAACTGAGTGGAGAAACAAGTTGATTTTGAATTATTTATTAAAAAGGGACTTCGAAGAGGCCACGTCTGGGTCTAAGACCAAAGCCAGCTCATCATCCTCCTCTTCCAAACTGAAGAAACGTTCCCATTGATTTCTGAGCAGTTCCTTGGAACCGCCTGAAAAGTTATCTAAACAGCCTATGGTGTCGACAGTTCCCTCAGTACTGATAGGCAAGACAGACTTGGCACCTACCATAACTTCGGATAAGACAACTACTGCCTCAGCACCAGAAGTTTCACCACTACTGAAGCAGACTGCATTGATCTCGATACCAAGGACAAAGTACTCTCCTTCTGTTGATCCATTTTCGGACTGACCTCATAGCCCATTCGTGGAACCAAGACCGCCTAGGTCTCCTTCATCGTCATCCGTTTGATCCACTAAGAGCCTCTCAGAATCGGACATCATGAGGCTGGTGGATCAGCTCTTGACAGCAAGGGGATTACCTCCATCTTTGGTTCCCAGCCAAGTCTGCACCAGGACCTGCCCTCCTTTGACACAGTCTCATCTTCCTTCTCCAACTCCAGTTGAGTCTTTGGAGCCCCTGGCACCGACATACCTGACTCCAACTGTCTCAGTTCCGGTAAGAGCCTCTTCTCCAGAACCAAAAATCGCCTTGAGCTCCTCTGTTTTTTCTGAACCAGAAGTCTCCCAGGGTCGAGACTTCGTGACCGGTTCTGAGGGGCAGGTTTCGACTTAATTTTTATTGGAACCTTCCATGACCCTCGGTGCTTCGGCTTTCATTGGCTTGACCCAGGCTTCTACTTTGGAGGCTGCCTCCTCAGTGCGGGGTGGGGCCATGGTTCCGAAGGAATCTATTTTGGTTTCAGGCTCCCATCCCTCTACGGAGGTGGCCTTCTGGATCATGGAGAAGGAACTTGTCCATTGTGGACTCCCAGTCCTTGCCATCCCTGTTGGGCCAAACTTCTTCATCCTCTTGACCGGAGCTACTGTCAACCTCATCCCTGGGACAGAGGGCACAAAAGCCCCAAGAAAGGCCCACCTTGGTGGTTTCTTCTACGGATACTTCCCCAGAACATCCCCCTGAGGAAGTACCTGCAAAAAAAAAGCGCAAAAGAAAGTGCTTAGACTCCCCAGGGGAGTCCTTCACTGAGCATACCGATTTTGATGAAGGGGAAGGTTCCCACAGGTCACCCTTGATGATGTTTCCTTCGGGGACATCTTGGAAATCCTGAAACAGAGGGGGTAGCTGGTATTCTCTCCAGCCGTCCTCGGAGGAGTCTGTATACCTGGAGACTTTTCATGCCCAACCCTTTACCTCTTGGATCTCTCTTCCCGCTGATGAGCTCATAAAATTGATTGCACAGCTGGCCTGGAAGATTCTTGACTCTATCGAACTGATCCCCAAGAGACCTGACCGGATCCTTTCTGCCCCTAAGGAAGAGCAGCATTGGGCTAAGGGAATTCCTGTAGATGCCATGGTGATAGCAGCAGCCACAAAGAAAGCACTTGGAGAGGAAAGTCCTACAATCTATCCTCCTAACAAGGAGTTCAGGTCTATGGATAGGTTCGGGAAGCACGTTTATGCTTCAATGACTTTTGCACTCAGGTAGTTGAACTACATGGTGCACTTTACCAGGCTAGAGAGAGATCTGATCAAAGAGCTGTCAGATACTCTCAAAGGAGCAGTGGCCGAAGAGGTATGAGACAAAGTTGCCTTTCAGCTCGCCACCCTCAAAGCAATTTCTAACTCGTCCATGGGGCTGATTGCCTATGCAGCCGAAGGGATGACAAGAGCCGTGGGTTCAGACATAGCCATGAGGAGATGTGCCTGGATGCACCTCTGTGACTTTGCGGAGCCATTTAAGTCTTTGTTCATCAATGCCCTGTTTGACAGAACATCCCTTTTTGGACCCAGAGTAAAAGACAAACTGGCCAGATGTGAGAAAGATGGAAAGACTCTTTCTGCTGTGGGCATGTGTTGCTCCACTCCTCAACGGCCCTACTCCAGGAACCAGAGAAGTGGGAGGCTATGGTTCAAAAAGTCCCAAGGGCCTTTCCAGGACTCGCATGGCAAGGAGTTTCCCTGGGGCAGAGGGGGAAGTAGTAATGGAAGATGCCATCCTAGAGGCAGAGGTGGCTCACAGAACCAGAGGTCCAGAAATTCTTTCAGTGGTAGCTCCAACCAGCACCCTGAATGGAGGTCCAATTGTCTTCCTCTGGAGGCAGTCTGGGGACAATTATCCCTGCATCAATCTGCCTGGCTCAAGATAACATTGGACAAATGGGTGCAGGGAATCATTTCCAGTTACATTATTCCCCTTTCCTCAGTTTCAAAAACTACTCCCGGATGTTCCACCCAGTCACAGCAAAGCAGCAGTTGTAGAAATTCCTAAACTGCTCAAAAAAAAGAGTCATCCAAAAAGTCCCACCAGACCAAAGAGGATCTGGGTTTTACTCAAGATTCTTTTTAGTACCCAGAATGATGGGACTGGAGGCCCATTTTGGATCTCAGACAGTTCAACAAGACAGTTCAGCAAGCCATGTTCCATATAGTCTTGGGGCAGTTTATACTTCCATTATTGGAAAAAGATGATTGGATGTGCTCTGTAGATCTTCAGGATGTGTATTACCAAAAATGGACAAATGCTCCAGGGGATTCCTGCACTTCAGGCCGGGAGCTAGTCATTACCAGTTCAGAGCACTGTCCTTTGGTCTCACTGCAGCCCCCATGGTGTTTACCAAATGCATGGCAATGGTAGCAGCTCACCTCAGACTGCAAGAATTTTGTGTTTTTCCTTATCTTGACGATTGGCTCCTTACTGCTATGTCCAGGAGTCAACTAGAACGGGCAACATATTACACCCTGCATCTTTGCACTTCTTTAGGCATTACAATAAATTATGAAAAGTCAAATCTGCAACCTACACAACAGCTAGAATTTGTCAGAGCTCTGTTAAGTTCAGTTTCAGGAATTGTTTCACTCCCAGTAGAAAGGCTGCAAAAGATCAGATCACAAGTAAACCATATTATTCAGAACAGAAGTGTTCTAGCCAGACTCATTCTATAGGTGCTAGGCTGGATGGCAGCGTCAATTAACTTAGTTCCCTTGGCCAGATATTACATTCAGATTATCCAATGGTTTCTGGCCTCTCAGTGGTTGTTAATGAATCAGCCAATGACACATTACATCATGATCACCAATCACTGCAAACAAGTCCTGTTGTGGTGGCTCCATTCCAACAAGATCCTTTCAGGCTGCCCTTTCATCCTTCCACAGCCCCAAGCCATACTGACCATGGATGCTTCCCAAGTGGAGTTGGGGAATCATTATCTGGGCAGGACAGTCCAAGGCACTTGGTCCCACCTGGAGGCCAGTTTGCACATCAGTGTTCTAGAGATGAGGCAGTGTTCTTAGCGTTGTATACATTTCAAGATGCCCTTCCCCTAAGAATAGTGGCACTTCAGACAGACAATGTGTCAGTAGTCTGGTATATCAACAAACAAAGTTGAACCAAATCTTACCCACTTTGTCGAGAAGCCCTCAGAGTTTGGCAATGGGCGATTTCTTCCAACCGTTTTCTCATGGCAATGCATATTCCAGGGAGCTCCAGCGTGATAGTGAACAAGCTGAGCAGAACTATTCTGATGTCTCATGAGTGGTCTCTCAGTCCTGTGGTGACGGACAAGATCTTCAATCACTGGGGCCAACCTTGCTGCAATCTGTTTGTGTACCCTCTAAACAACAAGTGCAGCAGTTACTTCTCCCTGATCCCCTCTCCAGGGGAGTCACCCAGAGATGCTCTTTTCCAAGATTTGCCCCCCACCCGGCTCCTGTACACCTTTCCCCCAACTCCTCTGATATCTCAGTTTCTAAAGAAAGCCAAGAGCTTTGGCAAGTTTGTTTTCCCTTCATTTGGCCTCATCTTCTTCAGAAACCTTAGATTCTGGACACAGCTCCAGATCGGTTCTCTTACCCAGAAGGAATGGTTCATCCAAATCTCCCAACATCTCAAGCTCACTGCATGGCTTCTCCAATTCCCATGATTGCTGGGCATTCTTTCCTTTCCTCTAATGTCAGTCAGATCATTTTGGCCCATAACAAACCTTCTACTACGAAACTGTACCAGCGTAAATGGGAAAAATGTTCTAGATGGTCTCTTAACAATGATCTGGACCCTTTTACAGTCACTGTGCATAAAGTATTGGTTTTTCTGGCTGATCTTTATCAAAATGGCTCTATAGCCTCTACCATTCTGGTCCATCTAGCCTCAATATCTAATTTCCATTCTTGTTTTGATGGTTCTTCACTTATGTCACACAAACTTTGTAAAGCCTTTTTGAAGGGAATCCTAATGTTAAGGCCTCCATTTAAAGAGCCCATTGCTCCATGGGATTTACCCCCAGTTCTACAATCTCTTACTCTTTCCCCTTTTGAACTGTCAGTTACTTGTGACTTAAAATTTCTGACTTGGAAAACGTTATTTTTAGTAGCCAGCACTTCTGCAAGAAGAGTATCGGAAATTCAAGCCTTGTCCTGCAAACCCTCCAACATAATATTTCACAAAGACAGGGTGTCCCTCAGGACTAATCCTTCTTTCTTGCCAAAGGTAGTTTCAGAATCTAATATCAATCAAGCATTGTAACTACCAGTCTTTTTCCCTAACTTCTTCAATAAGGGAGGATATTGTCTGCATTTATTAGATGTTCATTGACAATTTACATTTTTGTCTTCACAGAACAAAGAATTTCAGAAAATCTGACCAGCTGTCTGTTCTCTTTTCCTCACTTTCCTTAGGTAACCCAGTTTTCAAGGTTACTTTAGTTAAATGGTTCAGAGAATGTATCACATTAATCTATAATTCAAAGGGACTTCACCCACAACACCCTGTGAAAGCCGACTCAACTAGAGCTGTAGCAGCTTCTGCAGTTTTTCATGCCAAACCTTCTGTAGCTGACATTTGTCCAGCAGCCACATGGTCTTTTCCTCATTTTTATCACTCATTACAAATTGGACCAGGTCTCTAGGGGACATGCATCATTCGGTTCAATGGTGCTTAGGAATATTCTTCTGTGACACCTCCCAAAATTCAGATAGCTAGGGACTGTGTCCCACAGTCAAGGATTATGTGAAGATTGACAACATCAGATAAAGAAGTTATGTCTTACCATAACATTCCATCTGTGTTGTCGATCTTTACTAATCCGTGATCCTTCATGTCACGATTTCCAATTTTAAGCTTTGAAAAGCTGTATTTAGGGACACTGTCATATTGGCTTCAGAGATTCATCATACTTGTAGGCACCTGTCACCTCTTTTCTGAGGGAAATGTGTATACCAAGTCTCCTAACTGTAGAAATGTATAAGGGGTAATGCTAAATAAATAAGAGACTGCACCAGTCTGAGGAACTTGATCAAACACGTACAGCTTGTGCTGCTGGGGAGTTAAGAATACGTAAAGGGAATTGTTGATCAATTTCTTGACACATCAGATGGCCAGAGACATGGGAAGCTCCTACTGTGTTAAGTCTCTGAATTTGACATGTCTGGATGCCACTGGGCTGTTGCCAGATACCCTGAGGGGACTTTTCAGTGGTCATTTAACCTTCCCTAACAGTAAGCAGTGCCAAAGATTACCTTTGCAGCTGCCATTTTCGTAAATTATTCCTGTACAAGTTTCAGTGCTAGAACTCTCAGTAGCAGCATAATTAAGATTCTTTCTCACAATAAGTTATCAAGACCCATTTGTTTCTAGCTATGTTATGTAAGACGCTTGTACCCTTTCTGTTCCTTAATCTTCTTTAGTTGTTGAGCTTCATGGCATCTAGGAATTACCTACATAGGGTGTTATTGGATTCCACTGTGGCTCTCCATTTAAAGTCTGAAAAGTCTCTCCACTGTTATTTAGCTAGCTGTAACCTTGTATTATTTCTGAAAGATTAGGTAATGTAATAGTTGGTCAATTAAGTTAAGAACACAGGATATTATTTTCCCTGACAATACTTCAGCTTTGCTGCGTGTCTTCTTGTTATCCAGGAGGCCCCAATTCTTGTGAGGTGGTCTCCCTAAAGGCTAAGTAGGCTTTTAACAGAGTGTATTGGGGCTTCTTGTTTACAGTACCAGAAGAGCGGAGCTTATTAAAATCCTTGTTAGTGTAGTAGTTGTCTTGTATTGCATCTGTTAGAAAAAAAAGTCAGAAGTAACCTGGTGTTTTCTGTAACCTTTTAGACTTATAGCTGAAAATGACAAGAACACCTGTCATGCCTGTATTTGCTTAGAATATACTCCAAACTTCTGCTTTGATCCCTAAGCATAAAAAGTATTTGAGGAAATGCAAGTCATTAAGGTTAAAATTTGCTTTCTGTTCTGGGATAGTCATTATTTTGACCAATAGTTTACATATTCCTGTTCTAATTAAGTTTATAGGTTCATAGGAGATTATTAGGCTAATGGCCCTAGAGCCCTTGCGAGCCTAGCCATATTTATCCTGAGTTGCCCCAGTTGTTGGTGGTTAGGTGAGTAAAGTTTGTAGAGGTAAGGGTCTGTGGTAGTTATTACTGACTTCCTCTGTCCATGAGGGACATGGGCGCCACCCCAGGAGTGTCCTTGCATTCATTGATGTTCTAGGTTTCATTTGAAGAAGGTCAGGGAGGGACTCTGTTTCACATGAATTGGAAGCTTGTTCCATGGAAGGGGTGGGAGAGTGGCATAATGGTTAAGGTGTTTACCTTATAGACCCAAGGTGCATGGTTTGATTCTTACATGGGGTAACTGGCGAGGCCTAAAATAGTCCATAAGGACAGTTAGCCCAGTAATAATCTATGAACATTTTGTCTGTGAACAAGTAGCGGTCTCTGGAAGATGAATCATCTGTCTCACCAGCATGACGTGTTCATGTCAGAGGCTAGGTTAAGATCCCTGGAGCAAGTGACCATCCTGCACGCTGATTTATGAATGTGTAGCATTTCCATCAGGGCTGGGTCAGAGAATGTCCTGTGAGCCAGGCACAAGGCACCCCTTAGCAAGCTGTAGGGAGAGAATACAGTGACAGGACTTTCAGTCTTTCCACATAAGTGTACCCTGTAATTTTTTGGTGAGAAACCTTTGTGGTCTCACCAGTTGTTGCAGGTACCTGGTGAGGTACATGGAAAAGACAGCATTATACTTAATTACTGGTTTGATGAGAGCCGAGGATAATGGAATTATAATGTCTTTGCATCTAGATGTGATGCCTTTACTTATAAGATGTATCACATAAAATGATTTCATTACTGCTGTGGATATGTGGTTGTCAAAGTTCAGTTTGCTATCAACCTGTGTACCCAGATCATGTACCACTAGGTCTACACTTAGGAGGGTGCTGTCTGTAATGTAAGTAGCAGGGATGTCAGCTTTCCCAGAGGGAATAATAATGCATTTTTTTTGCTTTGGCACCAGTCATTTTCTGCGTTAACCCTGTCTGCAGTATATTAACTTTATTGGTGGACTTGATGATTGCTCCCAATTTGCAGTCATCAGTGAACTTGGTCAGCCACAGGCCCTCAAAATCTGCCTCTATGTCTGAGAAATTCCAAACAGAAAGGGGCATGGCACAGAGCCCTATGCTATGCCGCTGGTGACTGGTCTTTTACTAGAAGTGAAGTCACCCACTTTAACAGTATGTGTCCTGTCAGTGAGCCAGTTGGCTACCCTTCAGGTAATGTAGGGGTTAATTCCCAATTGGGAGAGTTTCTCTATAATACCTGAGAGGGGAATTGTGCCAAATACCTTGGCTAAGTCAAGATAGGTGGTGTGTACTCCCTTTCCCTTATCCAGGGCCTTTTTGACTTTCTCAAAGAAGTCAGCCATGGTTAACAGGCATGATGATGTACCTTTAACACATCCAACCTGAGTTGGGTCCAGAGTTTGGAGATTACCTATGTCCTTGTTAAGGTCCATAATGATTCTTTTCATGGCCTTGCAGATGAGGCTAGTCAATCTTATGGGCCTGTAATTCCCAGGGTCAGTTGATGGTCCCCCTTTGTGCAGAGGGATTACTGTTGCTGTCCTCCATTCCACCAGAACATAACCAGTTCACAGGCTGTGTTTAAACAGGGATCCAAATAGGTCTGCTAGGTCATGTATTAAGTTGTTTAAATGGCAACCTGGGATGTTGTCTGGTCCCAGTGACACTGTTTTTTTTTACCTTGGAGAGCGTTGATATGACCTGCTGGCTTGAGATAATAGGCTGAGGGAATAGTGGCAGGTATACTTTGAGGGATACTGGAGGGGACAGGGGGTGAAGTTTACTCTAACTCTGTCAGTTAACAGGTTGGCTGTTACCTCCAGTTCAGTATGGGTAATTAGCTTTGGATGACCTGACCAGCTGTCTAGTTTGTTTAAGCTAGAGAGGGATTTCTTCCTCTGCTGAGTCTGTTCCCTCTTGTTCTTAGAGATATAGCTTCTTTCTTTTGTTGTATAGCTTGTTTATACTAGGAGTCCACCAGAGTGGCTTGTTTTTGCAGCAAGACTTGGTTTAAATCTGTTCAGGTACAACCGATTCTATACAGCTGCTTAAGTGGTTATACAGGGCATTGGTGTATACCTCTCCATAGCAGTCCGTGTTATGTACGTTCGAGGTGGCTTTGAAACATCTTATATCATCATGTAGTAGGAGGTAAGTTGTCTTTGAAAACTTCGGGGTATCTGGTCTTATAATTACATGGAACCAGACTAATTTATGGTCCGATCTTAAAAGGGAGGACATCACATGGTGGGAGGGGGATTGCAACATTCTCCCATGTTAGTGAGTTCTATGTCCAGGACATTTAAGCCTCTTGTGGGTGTGCTGACTAGCTGTTCCAGAGCATTTGCATTTACAAAGTCCAAGAACCTCTGAGCCAGCATGTCTGTGGTCATGCAGGTTTCCCAATAGATGATAGGATAATTAAAATCACCCATGAGTAAGGTGTTGGGCTGTATGTCAGGTGACACCAGTAAGTCCACGTATGCGGTATACTTTTCCTGTTCATAGTGGGGCACCTATAGCTAGCTCTGATGTGGTAGGAGGCTTTGCCTTTAGTTAATTGGACACGGAGTAGCTCAAGAGAGTCATTCTGTTTGAGCAGTCTCAAGGTGTACTCATCCTTCATGAAGGTGGATCTACCTCGTACTTTGGTTCTTTCATGATCAGTTTGTGGTCTGAACATCCATGCCTTTGAACCATGTCTTAGTGACTGCATAGATGTCAGCATCTTCCAAAGTGAGGAGTGCATCTAGAGTGCAGTTTCTTATTTAGACTCCTAGCATTAAGCAGCAGTACCTTGTAAGTAAGGAGTCCTCTTTCTTTTTTCCTTTTCCACAGTTCCTTGCTGAAACAAAGATTCTGTTGAACTAGGAATTACCTTGCAATGTTATGATGAGCAATAAGTAACATTGTGACCATGCATACGTGGTCTAGTCTCAGTGTATGTACTCATATTAAAATCTTGAACTTGTATAATTTTGCATGTAAATCACTGTATCTGTTTCATTATCATAACACCCCCTTGTATAAAATGAAATATGCAATACATGGCTAAATATGTGTGCATGTCTGTCTGTCTGGATATCTGTGTGTGTGTGTGTGTGTGTGTGTGTGTGTGTGTGTGTGTGTGTGTGTGTGTGTGTGTGTGTGTGTGTGTGTGTTTTTATATATATATATATATATATATATATATATATATATGTGTGTGTGTGTGTTGAGTCCCTATTAAAAAAATGAATTAACACAATATCAAACATCAAAAGAACGAGACTAGAGTGCCAGACGTTCAAATTAATGAAGCCTCACATCAGCAAAAGTCAGAACATTGAAGAGGGCAAGTGTGAGGTATTTAACGAGATGTGGTAAAGATATCTTTGGGGGTCATGCAGTGTGATCTTGAAGTTGATGTTCATCAATAGCAAGTTGTAGGAGGGGGTGCAGGGGGGCTTGCTGTCCTTTGAAAGCTTCTGTTGTTGGTGTAGTGCAGTAGTAGCCTGATGTGTACTGGTTCAGTGTTGATGACTTTTGCTGACGCGAGTCTTTGTTAATTTGAAAGTTTGGCATTCCAGTCTCGTTTTGATGATCACTGTTCTGTTAATTCATCCCTTTGATAGGGCTCCATATGTTATAATATAAAAAATGTATTCATGCGTCTATGAGAGAGGTCAATTAAGTTAAGAACACAGGATATTATTTTCCCTGGCAATACTTCAGCTTTGCTGCGTGTCTTCTTGTTATCCAGGAGGCCCCGATTCTTGTGAGGTGGTCTCCCTAAAGGCTAAGTAGGCTTTTAACAGAGTGTATTGGGGCTTCTTGTTTACAGTACCAGAAGAGCGGAGCTTATTAAAATCCTTGTTAGTGTAGTAGTTGTCTTGTATTGCATCTGTTAGAAAAAAAAGTCAGAAGTAACCTGGTGTTTTCTGTAACCTTTTAGACTTATAGCTGAAAATGACAAGAACACCTGTCATGCCTGTATTTGCTTAGAATATACTCCAAACCTCTGCTTTGATCCCTAAGCATAAAAAGTATTTGAGGAAATGCAAGTCATTAAGGTTAAAATTTGCTTTCTGTTCTGGGATAGTCATTATTTTGACCAATAGTTTACATATTCCTGTTATAATTAAGTTTATAGGTTCATAGGAGATTATTAGGCTAATGGCCCTAGAGCCCTTGTGAGCCTAGCCATATTTATCCTGAGTTGCCCCAGTTGTTGGTGGTTAGGTGAGTAAAGTTTGTAGAGGTAAGGGTCTGTGGTAGTTATTACTGACTTCCTCTGTCCATGAGGGACATGGGCGCCACCCCAGGAGTGTCCTTGCATTCATTGATGTTCTAGGTTTCATTTGAAGAAGGTCAGGGAGGGACTCTGTTTCACATGAATTGGAAGCTTGTTCCATGGAAGGGGTGGGAGAGTGGCATAATGGTTAAGGTGTTTACCTTATAGACCCAAGGTGCATGGTTTGATTCTTACATGGGGTAACTGGCGAGGCCTAAAATAGTCCATAAGGACAGTTAGCCCAGTAATAATCTATGAACATTTTGTCTGTGAACAAGTAGCGGTCTCTGGAAGATGAATCATCTGTCTCACCAGCATGACGTGTTCATGCCAGAGGCTAGGTTAAGATCCCTGGAGCAAGTGACCATCCTGCACGCTGATTTATGAATGTGTAGCATTTCCATCAGGACTGGGTCAGAGAATGTCCTGTGAGCCAGGCACAAGGCACCCCTTAGCAAGCTGTAGGGAGAGAATACAGTGACAGGACTTTCAGTCTTTCCACATAAGTGTACCCTGTAATTTTTTGGTGAGAAACCTTTGTGGTCTCACCAGTTGTTGCAGGTACCTGGTGAGGTACATGGAAAAGACAGCATTATACTTAATTACTGGTTTGATGAGAGCCGAGGATAATGGAATTATAATGTCTTTGCATCTAGATGTGATGCCTTTACTTATAAGATGTATCACATAAAATTATTTCATTACTGCTGTGGATATGTGGTTGTCAAAGTTCAGTTTGCTATCAACCTGTGTACCCAGATCATGTACCACTAGGTCTACACTTAGGAGGGTGCTGTCTGTAATGTAAGTAGCAGGGATGTCAGCTTTCCCAGAGGGAATAATAATGCATTTTTTTTGCTTTGGCACCAGTCATTTTCTGCGTTAACCCTGTCTGCAGTATATTAACTTTATTGGTGGACTTGATGATTGCTCCCAGTTTGCAGTCATCAGTGAACTTGGTCAGCCACAGGCCCTCAAAATCTGCCTCTATGTCTGAGAAATTCCAAACAGAAAGGGGCATGGCACAGAGCCCTATGCTATGCCGCTGGTGACTGGTCTTTTACTAGAAGTGAAGTCACCCACTTTTAACAGTATGTGTCCTGTCAGTGAGCCAGCTGGCTATCCTTCAGGTAATGTAGGGGTTAATTCCCAATTGGGAGAGTTTCTCTATAATACCTGAGAGGGGAATTGTGCCAAATACCTTGGCTAAGTCAAGATAGGTGGTGTGTACTCTCTTTCCCTTATCCAGGGCCTTTTTGACTTTCTCAAAGAAGTCAGCCATGGTTAACAGGCATGATGATGTACCTTTAACACATCCAACCTGAGTTGGGTCCAGAGTTTGGAGATTACCTATGTCCTTGTTAAGGTCCATAATGATTCTTTTCATGGCCTTGCAGATGAGGCTAGTCAATCTTATGGGCCTGTAATTCCCAGGGTCAGTTGATGGTCCCCCTTTGTGCAGAGGGATTACTGTTGCTGTCCTCCATTCCACCAGAACATAACCAGTTCACAGGCTGTGTTTAAACAGGGATCCAAATAGGTCTGCTAGGTCATGTATTAAGTTGTTTAAAAGGCAACCTGGGATGTTGTCTGGTCCCAGTGACACTGTTTTTTTGACCTTGGAGAGCGTTGATATGACCTGCTGGCTTGAGATAATAGGCTGAGGGAATAGTGGCAGGTATACTTTGAGGGATACTGGAGGGGACAGGGGGTGAAGTTTACTCTAACTCTGTCAGTTAACAGGTTGGCTGTTACCTCCAGTTCAGTATGGGTAATTAGCTTTGGATGACCTGACCAGCTGTCTAGTTTGTTTAAGCTAGAGAGGGATTTCTTCCTCTGCTGAGTCTGTTCCCTCTTGTTCTTGGAGATATAGCTTCTTTCTCTTGTTGTATAGCTTGTTTATACTAGGAGTCCACCAGAGTGGCTTGTTTTTGCAGCAAGTCTTGGTTTAAATCTGTTCAGGTACAACCGATTCTATACAGCTGCTTAAGTGGTTATACAGGGCATTGGTGTATCCCTCTCCATAGCAGTCCGTGTTATGTACGTTCGAGGTGGCTTTGAAACGTCTTATATCATCATGTAGTAGGAGGTAAGTTGTCTTTGAAAACTTCGGGGTATCTGGTCTTATAATTACATGGAACCAGACTAATTTATGGTCCGATCTTAAAAGGGAGGACATCACATGGTGGGGGGGGGGGGATTGCAACATTCTCCCATGTTAGTGAGTTCTATGTCCAGGACATTTAAGCCTCTTGTGGGTGTGCTGACTAGCTGTTCCAGAGCATTTGCATTTACAAAGTCCAAGAACCTCTGAGCCAGCATGTCTGTGGTCATGCAGGTTTCCCAATAGATGATAGGATAATTAAAATCACCCATGAGTAAGGTGTTGGGCTGTATGTCAGGTGACACCAGTAAGTCCACGTATGCGGTATACTTTTCCTGTTCATAGTGGGGCACCTATAGCTAGCTCTGATGTGGTAGGAGGCTTTGCCTTTAGTTAATTGGACACGGAGTAGCTCAAGAGAGTCATTCTGTTTGAGCAGTCTCAAGGTGTACTCATCCTTCATGAAGGTGGATCTACCTCGTACTTTGGTTCTTTCATGATCAGTTTGTGGTCTGAACATCCATGCCTTTGAACCATGTCTTAGTGACTGCATAGATGTCAGCATCTTCCAAAGTGAGGAGTGCATCTAGAGTGCAGTTTCTTATTTAGACTCCTAGCATTAAGCAGCAGTACCTTGTAAGTAAGGAGTCCTCTTTCTTTTTTCCTTTTCCACAGTTCCTTGCTGAAACAAAGATTCTGTTGAACTAGGAATTACCTTGCAATGTTATGATGAGCAATAAGTAACATTGTGACCATGCATACGTGGTCTAGTCTCAGTGTATGTACTCATATTAAAATCTTGAACTTTTATAATTTTGCATATAAATCACTGTATCTGTTTCATTATCATAACACCCCCTTGTATAAAATGAAATATGCAATACATGGCTAAATATGTGTGCATGTCTGTCTGTCTGGATATCTGTGTGTGTGTGTGTGTGTTTATATATATATATATATATATATATATATATATATATATATATATGTGTGTGTGTGTGTGTGTGTGTGTGTGTGTGTGTTGAGTCCCTATTAAAAAAATGAATTAACACAATATCAAACATCAAAAGAACGAGACTATAGTGCCAGACGTTCAAATTAATGAAGCCTCACATCAGCAAAAGTCAGAACATTGAAGAGGGCAAGTGTGAGGTATTTAACGAGATGTGGTAAAGATATCTTTGGGGGTCATGCAGCGTGATCTTGAAGTTGATGTTCATCAATAGCAAGTTGTAGGAGGGGGTGCAGGGGGGCTTGCTGTCCTTTGAAAGCTTCTGTTGTTGGTGTAGTGCAGTAGTAGCCTGATGTGTACTGGTTCAGTGTTGATGACTTTTGCTGACGTGAGTCTTTGTTAATTTGAAAGTTTGGCATTCCAGTCTCGTTTTGATGATCAATGTTCTGTTAATTCATCCCTTTGATAGGGCTCCATATGTTATAATATAAAAAATGTATTCATGCGTCTATGAGAGATGTGGCAAGCATTGCATTGCATAAACTGTGTAAAACAAAACATAACTCTCTGCTAATTGTATTGTGCATTTAGTATCAAAATTAAACTTTTAAACATATGGAGCATATTCTAACACATTTTAAATTAATGAAAAATGTCAGTTCTAAAAATTATTTCTGTTGAACGGTTCATATCTCTGTCTTGTTTCTTTAATAGGCTACCATGCCTGAAATATTTAACAGCACTGTTAACAATGAAGTTGATTTTGCTGCTAATGCAGTTCTTGCTGTACTACAATTTTTCTTGTAGGCACAGTTTGAGAAGCATTTGCCTGCAACTTTTGATGGTCACATTTGTCACAATTTCGGATGTCCTTCTGTTCAGTGTTGCAGTATCTTTACATATGGGTTGTATTCCACCCGCCGACCTGACGTCCAGCCTGTATACAAAAGCTTACAGCCACTGCCTGTACGTGGGATGTTGCATGTAGGCTCTAACAATGTCAGACATAAAAGGGACATTAGCAAGTACCATCTTCATAACTTTTTCCCAGCCATTAGGAAGGTGACTTGTACACAAGGTCTGCAGTCGGATTCCATCTGTATTGTTGCCAGCTTCAGATGAGTACCCTGTTGGGGATTTATTTTATTGCTACTGCCATTTGCTGATGTTTGTCATCCAGGAAGGGCAAGTGTAGGTGTGGAAGGCAGATTCCACAAAAAGATAGTCACGACCTTTGTCTTTTTTGTTTGAGGCATAGCCACGATCACAGTTTCTGTTATGTTTGCCAGGCCTTCGTGCCAAAGACATTGCATAGTCGTCTTTCGGACTTGCATCTTTATCTCGAGAACCAACATCTGAAATGTTTGGCTACAGATGAGATGGAGAGTTCCGCGAGTCCTTCGGCTGAGCTGAGTTTACAGAGGAAGTTGAGTAAACCGGAACCTGAATGGTCTTCAACTCTGTCTTCCACCTCCAATGTTTCCCCCTTGAGGTTGGTGAAGACCTGGTGGTATGTTCAGTGGTCGGGTCCATTTCTTTGGCGGGTACCTATGGGGAAGCTGCCAAGAATGCAGATCCCAGCACGTCCGAGGCTATTCAGACGTCCATTTCAGGTGACGTGGGAACCGTGGCTTGTTTTGCTGGAGGACTCCAGTGATGCTTCCAGTGTTCTGTCAGCAGATCAGTTGGACGTTAGACCTACATCCGGCTCCTCTTCCTTGTCTCTTCTCTTGGAAAGACATGGTAAAAAGAAGCAAAAGTCCAAACATCCAAACGTATCTTCCACTCCTCAGTCGGATTGGGATGCTTTCTTACAGTGTCTTATTAAAGCCTTGATGAATTTGAGGTCTTCCTCTTCTGTCCCTATTTTTGCCTTCACTTCTCCACTGCAGGTTTCTGGGCTTCAGTTTTTCCTGTGTGCATGCAACAGAGTCTCGGGCCCTTTCCTCTGAATCTGAAGATTCATCCTCCGATGAAGACTCCCTTGCATATTCCACCCAGATCACTTCTCCTTTGGTATATGCTTCGCCTGAGGAGGAGTCTAACGGAGGAGATTCTCATATGGAAGAACTTTCTTTTGGGGAAACCATTAAGATACTGGAATTCTTCAAATGGGATTGTTCCCAGGTTTCTGAAGAACAAAAGTGTTATTACAATCTGCTTCAAATAGAGGTCCCTGCATCCTCTGCTGTTCTTCTAGTTTTCCTGGATGCTTTTGCATCCTCTTATAAACCCCCCTGATTCCCGGGGTCCTGCTCCCAAGAGTCCCTGATGACTATTAAGTATTTTTATAAATGCCCCTCAGCTGACTCAGCTGTGTGGTCTCCATTGTCTCTGATAAATCTTCTTGCTTATCTCCTTCTGATAAGCATCTACCCTCTGATAATGTAAGATTCTTGAGAGACTGGGTAAGGTTTACACTTTGTCCACCTTAGCTATTAGAGCCATTAATTACCAGACACACAAGTCTAGATATTCTATGGCTTTGCTTTCTCAGGCATCTCAGGCCTTGGCTCAGCTTCCAGACTCAGAGGTTAAATCTCAGGTTCTTTCTCTTTCATCTGCATTTTCTCAGATAGCTAGACATTCAATTATGTGCAACTATGATGCTGTGGAGGCATCTTCCATGGCTGTGGCTTCTGCATCTGTCCTTAGAAGACATTCTTGTTTGAGGCTTCAGTCTTTACCTGATGACATAAAGGCCATGTTACTTGATGCTTCTCTAAATAAGTCTGCACTTTTGGGTTCAGCTGCTGCAGAACTCTTTAAATCTCTGCAGGAAAAAGGTGAAGAACACCATGATTTGAAACATTTTCTTGTCTCACTCGTTCCCAAATTCCATAGGAATTTTCCAGCAAAGACGTCATTTGTTAGGAGGCCTGCTTGATCTTCCTCTGCTTGTACTTCTGTAGGAGACCTCCTCAATCAAAATCTGCTGCTTCTGTTCCTTCATCTCAGCAGCCCTTTCAGGCCAGATCCAGCTCTCTATGAAAACTACTCTCTTCTTCCAAGTCACACATCTGTCTCTCCACTTTTCTCTTTCCTTTCCAGTCTGGGTGGAGATCACTCAGGACTCCTGGGTTCTTTCTATCATCCAAAAAGGGTACTTTATGACTTGGAAGTCTCTCCCTCCTTTCCTGGGGATTCCTCATCCCCCTTCCTGTTAACTTCATCTGTTCCCTCAGCTATTAGCTCAACTGTTTTCTCAAGACACCATTCAGACTGCTTCTCTTGAACAAAGTGGGAAGGGGTTTTACTCCAGAATATTTCTAGTTCCAAGAAAGGGCTGTCCTTGGAGGCCCATTGTCGATCTCTCCCACTTAAACACTTTCCTGGAAGTGCCTTCTTTTCAAATGTTGTCACTGCAAACTCTTTTTCCCTGGTCTCTCCTCAGTCCTTCATGGCGTCTCTGGATCTCAAGGATGCTTACCTGGATATTCCCATCACCCTCAGTACAGGAAATTCTTAGGTTTCTTGGTGGATTCTATGCACTTTCAGTTTTCTGCCTTGCCTTTTGGTCTTTCCACTGCCCCAAGGGTATTCACAAAATGACTGGCTCTGGCCATTGTCTTCCTGAGGGTCCAAGGGGTTCAAGTTTACCCCTATTAAGAAGACCTTTTTCTGGCCAACAATTCTGATCAATTGAAACAAAACCTTATGCAAGCCATTCTTTTCCTTCTAGGCTTAGGGTTTACAGTAAAGTTCAAAAAATCTATTCTGACTTCACCTCAGGATCTCACTTTCTTAGGGTGCAGGTTTAGATAGATCTGATTATGGTTTACCTTCTTACAGACAAGGATGTTCATCGTGTTTCACTGTTGCAGTCATTACACTTGGGTTATCCTGCTGGCAGGCGACCCGCAGTCGGCCCGAGTTCCAAAGTCTTGGTCCGGCATCGGTTGCTGTCGCTTCTTCCCTAACGTCAGTGCGCCAGGGGTATAAAAGTTGCAACCGACGCCATTTTCTTCAGTCTTTCTTGCCGCGCGGTGCCCGAAGCAAAAGCAGTTCGCAAGTGCCGGTCGGCCGACTCCTGAGATTTTCAAAATTGAATTTCAGAACCGAATTCTTCAATAAAGCTAAGTACCCCGTTGGGGAAACTTTTTCTTGCTCCAGACCGATGTCAGTAAAAGTTAATAATTGTATTTCTTGTGGGAAGCAAATACCTCATAAGGACTTTCACTCTTACTGCATTCCTTGCCTAGGCCCTGACCACGACGTTACTAGTTGTCGGTTTTGTGCTAGATTCTATAAATGCACTATTAAACGTCGGTTTGATTTTGCTTTACATTATTTTGGACGAAGATTTAATTACATAATGCGGTTGGAACAACCGATGACCAGAATGTATAAAAAGTGCAAAGACAAAGAAAAAGACAGGCATCCGAGGTCCAAAATCGATGACGAAGCCTCTTCTAGGCCAGTTGCCGGTTGTCAGTGAGGCGCTTTCGCAGCCCCTGACACCCGCTACCTCAGAGCCACAGGCCGTAACCGACAGCCATGTGGAGACACCGAAGCCTGTGGAAACTCAAGGTATTGGGCCTACGGAAACTATACCCTCAGATGGGTCCGGAGCCGCTGAGCAGGCACCGGCTTCTGAGGGTGTTTTCAGACCTTCACAGCTTACAATTAAAGCTACTACAGCAGCAAAGGCAAAGTCAAAAACACCATTAAAGACAAGGAAACAAGTGCAGCATTCTCCAGACAGTCATCCATGCCAAAGAAACAGATGCTTAAAATGTCCGACGACCTTATTACTTTAATCAGGGGCTCCCATCCCCCTCCTGACAAAAGGCCTAGGCAAGACACTGATTATGATTCTTCTGATCAGGTTTCCATTTCCTCTGATTCTTCTTCTGACCAGGGCTATTCTCTCCCTCCCTATGAGGACTCTGATGCTGAAGAGTCCATTCCTTCAGCCTCACCACCTGAGGATTACTCTTTTGGGGAAACCCTGCACATCATGAGGGAGCATTTCCATTGGGAGAGCCAGGATTACTCAGAATCCAAGAAAAGGCTCAGAGATTTCCTTTTATTGCCTCAGCACAGGCCCCTGGCTAATCCCCCCTGTGCTTGATATTGTAGATGATGCTTTCTCTGAATCCAGTCTGTCTCCTGATCCTTTACCCCCTGCACCAGTAAAGCCAGACAGGTACCACAGGGTCCCTGACTCTCATAAATTTCTTTACAAAAACCCCGCTGCAGACCCAGAAACTATTTCTCAGGGTCCTAAAGGGGTTAAAGCTTCCACTGCCAAAAATCCTGTCCCCTCAGATAGGGATTCCAGAGCTCTGGATAGATGGGGGAAAAAAGTTTACACTTCTGCTACTTTAGCTGTAAGAGCTTTAAACTGTCAGTTTCACAAGCTTAAATTTCAGCAGCATCTCATGTCATTGTTAAAGCAGAAAATGGTTACAAATATAGAAAGTCCTGACAGTAAAGAAATGCAGGATTTATTGCATGCAGTTGAACAAGTGGGAAAGCATACTCTGCAATGTGGTTTTGATTCATTAGAGGCTTCTTGTAGAGCCGCAGTTACAGGCTCAGTTATTCGAAGACATGCTTGGTTGAAAGAATAAAGTTTACCTGACCATGTTAAAGTAAAATTATTGGATGCTCCACTATAGCATGATACTTTGTTTGCTGTTCAGGCAGAAGAGGTGTTAAAGAAAATGGTGGGTAAAGCAAAGTCAATGCAAACTGTGAAAGATTTCTTACAGGTTCAACCACCTAGATTTAGCAGAAACTGGCCTTCAAACAATTGGTCCTTTCCAGTGTCAGACAGGCCACAAAGAGGCAGATACAGACGCCCAAGAGGCAGATCTCAGCCCCAAGGCTCCTACAGACCTAAACAATGGGGTGCTTCAGCCCCCAAAGGAGGAGAAGACAAGTCACAACCTTATAGGAAACCGTCACAATGACTTCCCTCTGCAAATGCCAAGCTCTTACCAGTTGACAGCACCCTTAGGGGGAAAGCTAGCACTTTTCTCAAAAAATTGGCACATGATCACACAAGACCAATGGGTGCTGAATATAGTTTCTCAGAGGTACAGGTTCCACTTCCACACGCTTCCAAAACCAAAAGGTATGCTAAACCTGCCACAAAACCAATGGGCAGAGGCACAAAACCAGATTGCTGCTCTTATGGATATGGGAGCTATTCAAAAAGTTCCACAAGAAGAACAGGGCCAAGGATTTTACTCACGACTTTTCTTAGTACCCAGAAAAGACAAAGCCTGGCGACCAATACTGGACCTGTCAATC
The DNA here is from genome assembly GCF_019279795.1 of Protopterus annectens. NCBI lineage: Eukaryota > Metazoa > Chordata > Ceratodontiformes > Protopteridae > Protopterus > Protopterus annectens. The sequence goes on from NC_056737.1 coordinate 519,586,566, forward strand.
CTAAATACTTTCCTGGATGTTCCAAAATTCAAAATGTTAACACTAAAACAACTTCTGCCCATGCTGGGCAAGGAGGTTTGGCTAGTTACTTTGGATCTCAAGGAGGCATACCTGCACTTCCCAATCAGACAATCGTGCAGAAGATACCTCAGATTTATAGCAGGCTCAATGCATTACCAATTCTCTGCACTGCCCTTTGGCTTATCTACTGCACCCAGGGTCTTCACAAAATTCCTGGCACCAGTAATTGCATTTTGCAGACAAAAAGGAATTCAAATATATCCCTACTTGGACGACTGCCTTATTCAAGCAGAGAGCAAGGACATTCTTCTAAAGCACCTGGTGTTTGTAAAAAGATTGCTAATTTGCCTAGGGTACACAGTAAATGAAAAGAAATCAAAACTAGTGCCCTCTCAAGAGATAATATTCCTGGGTGCAAGCTTAAATACAACTGCCCAGATGGCTTATCTCACGCCAGACAAACAAAGGCAACTGACTCATTACTTTCAAATGATGGCAACAAAGACCCAGCTCCCTGCAAGAAAAATTCTGCAGGCCCTGGGTTTCAGTAGAGATTGTAGGGAGTGGATTTTTTATTTATTTATTTATTTTTTTGTTACGACTCCTAGCATTGAGCAGAAACACCTTTAGATTTTCTTGGTTTTGATTTACAGCGTCGGAAGTAGTTTCATTTTGGCATTTCCCAAGAAAAGCACTATGGGAGAAGGACAATGTTTTAGCTAATAGTCAAGATCTTAGAGGGGAGCGGTGCAGACCATCCCTGGCAAAGCAGTGTGGCCTGTTGACCATCTTCCTCCATGCTGACAAATATTGCAGCCCTTAGAATAACACCAGAAACTAAGCCAATTATTAAAGTAGAGGCATCTGTTTGTATTGTGGCATCATCCTTGGAGAAGTTAAAATGCTGCTCAATTCTAGGCTTATATTCTGAGAGTTCCATGATATATCTTTGTATTGTCTAGGGAGGTATATCTCAGGTCATTTGCACCCACATGAGCTATGAGTCATACTGGTACTTGTGGTCCAGTGATCTCTGTGGGTGTGTGCAGGTGTGTGTGTGTGTGTGGGGGTGTAATATAGCCGATCCTGGACTCTAATAAGCAACTGACAGTCACTTTCTCCTTACCCAGTGTGGAGAGAGGGACATCAGTCTGTCTCACGATGGAGTCTCTAATGACTAGAATGTTGGATTGTGTGATGGATTGCTTTATGGGCTTAGAAGTAGAGACTCAATAAGTTTGGGCTGTATGCGTTGATGTAGGTGTTTTGAAAAAGTGCATTCAGGGTTGCTGAGGGTATTTGTTATGGCATACAGCTGAAAAGTTGGGGAGAAAGGGAACGTCTGTGTAGATAGTGGGTCACAGCTGCACAAAAACCGGTTAGTGAGTAGTTCACAGGGGCACAAAGAGATGCATGGGTTAGCTGAATCCTTTAGAGCAGGCTACACAGTTTTTTAATAAAACAGCAAAAATTGCAAAGTATCTGTAGTTGTTGCATGAGATATGTGGAATCATAAGAAGAAATGAGAGATAGACAGCTAGAGTGATATTTTACAGTGGTTAAGAGCTAAAAAGATTTGTAATTTTGGTGATTCCACATAATTAGGAGGCAAAATTAAATCTAACAGATTGAGTAGGTAGTGGTCTACTAGAGGACAGGTAGTGCAGTGTCTTAGAAGATAGTAAGGTGGTTCAAGGAGGATGAGTGCAGTGGCAGGACCAGTGCATGTGTAGGTATTATCAAGTGGCAGTTTTGAATTGATTTGGATGTTTGAGGGACTTGATTTCTAATGGTAGTTTGTTCCATGGTATGGTAGGATTGTAGCTGTGGAGGTTTCAAGCAATTTTAGTCTTAGGTTTATAATTTGTAGCAGGTTTAGGTCAGAGCTACGTAGAGACCTAGTGGGGGAATAATGAGAGATGAGGGGTGAGGTATAGAATTGAGTGCATTATTTGTAGTTGAGAGAGAAGAAGCTGATGAGGTAATTCCAACCAGTTTAAGTATCTTAGTGAAAGACAGTGATGAGATTTATAAGTTTGGTGCACAGCGAATCTGTTAGCCTTGTTATAGGTAGATTCTAGTTTAGCTAGTAGTGTAGAGTTAAGATTGGTAAGAATTTGACAGCTGTATAATAGGCTAGGTAGAAGGTACGCATGAGAGAGAGTTATTTTTGCTTTGTTTGTCAGAAACTTTGTTTCGATAGAGGAGGCCAAGTTTTTGGTGTCTTTTTAATGCAGTTATTTACATGTAAATCAAACTTAAGTTGGTCGTATGTCATTGCTCGTAGAAGTTTTGTACCAAGTTCAACATTGATGGGAGTGTTACTGCGAGACTAATGAAAAAGTCAATTTAAGGTGGGTGATGTTTTTGGGAAGAAAAAGTAAGAGTTTTGTTTTTCTTAGGGTTAAGAATTAGCTGGTTGTCACAGAGCCAGGATTCTACTGAGTTAAAAGATGCTTGAGTTGCAGAGATAAGGTTAAAGGGAGTGTCAGCGATGGTGATGACTGTAGAGTCATCTGCGTATTGTGTAAGGGATGACTGGGGACAGGAGCTGTAGAGTAGATTAGTGAGTATATTAAAAAGTAATGGGCCAAGGATAGATCCTTGGGGGCACCCATTTTGACTGGAAGAGGAGGGGAGAGAGCTGAGAGCCATCTCACTGATTGCAGACAGTCAGTGAGATCACTGGAAAACCAGGTAACAGTAGAAGCAGAAAAGTTAAGGTTAGCCAGTTTGCTCACTAGAAGAGGGTGGGAGACTGTATCAAAGCCTTTAGGCAGGTCGAGGAATAGGCAGGAGACCAGTTTATTATTGTCTCTGGCAAGAAAAATATTATTAATGAAGGATATAAGGGTAGTTGTGCTATGTTTAGGGCAAACGCCATGCTGGGTAGTTGTGAGCAAGTTTTCCCAAAGACGATATTGCATGATTTGCTTATGTATGCTTTTTTCCAATATTTTTGAGAGTGGTGAGAGGATTGCGATAGGTCTGAAGTCTGGGATGTCAGTGGAGTTGCCTCCTTTGTATATAGGTATGGTGTAGAATTCTTTCTAGATGGAAGGGACTTTTGATTCTGAGATGGAGTGATTTATTGGGATTGATACAGGGAGAGCAAGAGATTCGGCTGCAATTTGTAGGAAGTAGGTAGGCAGATTGTCAGCAGAAGAAGAGCAGGGTTTAAGTTTAGAGAGCAAGGATTTTATATAGTTAGTAGATACTGTTGTAAGGGAGAAAGTGGTAGAAGAATTGAGAGTAGGAGAAGATTTGGAAGAGTTGTAAGTGTTGGTAGTAGGGGGAGAAGGAATTTATCATCTTAGATATGGATTCAGTGAAATAGGTATTGAATATGGCAGCTGTTTCTTCTGGTTTGCTGTTTGGGCAGGAGTTAGGAGAAGAAGGGTTACCAGGATGCAAAATTTGATTTATAGAGTACCAGAATTTTTTGGGATCTAATCTTGGGGGAGGGATTAAAGCAAAAGTCCTTTTTGTCTTTGTTGATGTGTTTTTTAGCTAGATTTCTTAGTTCTTTATATTTTTGAAAATGGGTAGGGAGCTTAGTTTTCACCCACATTTTCCATGTCCCCATCTCTAGTTTTCATTAAGGTGCAGGTAGTGTTGGTTTGCCATGGGGCTATATTAGATTTGATGCGGACAGTGTGGGAGTGGAGCAAGTGAGTTAAGGAAGGTTGGGTTGAAAGCGTGGACACTTTCATTAAGGGAGAGTAGGGTTAGATGTGTCCAGTTTATCCTGGAGAGGAGGACATTAAAAGTCTGAGGACAGAAAGTGGATAGTTTACAACAAGTTATGTATCTGTGAGGCCTAGTGAAGCGGGGAGTGTATCTAAGAACTTTTACAGGGGAGTGATCACTTAGGGAATTGGGTAGGGTCTCAGGGTTATGGTATTTGTGGGAATCTGAGACTAAAATCCAATCTATGAGACAGCTGGGGATATGTGATTTGTTAGTATGGGTGGGAGTTGAGATTAGTTGCACAAACCATATAAGTTGATGCATGAAGTAGTATCTGGTGCCTGGAGAGTTAACCAGTTAATATGTACATCTCCGAGAAGGATGGTTTCATTGTGAATGTTTTGAGAAAGGTAAGAGAGAATGTTGTCTCCAAGGGGGAATATAGATAGCTACAACTGTGATTGTGGTATAAGTGTTAAGTTTAAAGTTAGCTGTCAGGAGTTCAGCAGGTGAAAAGGAGGGAGTTGGTTGGTTTAGATTTGGAGGAGTAAGATGGTTAGAAGAGACAATGACCACTCCACTCTCTTTTTTACTTTTGTCTATCTAGTCTAAGCTCAGATGTCACGCCTTACCCTACAGAACTTAAAGGTGGTAGCCATGGAGGTTTTTGATCCATAAAGGCATGGTGAGTCCATATACTGAGGCAAATGGCTGGTTATTGTACAGAGAATGGACTCCTGAAGGAAGGCTAGATGGAAACACTGATATAGCAGCTGCTAGTACCATGGGACTACCAACAGACGCTTTTGGCCATAGCCATTGTTTTTCTTTCATGTTCTTATGGTGTTAATGTTCATTTTCAAAATATTCTTTCTTTCATCATACCTCATATACATGTTTTTCATAGAACCTAAATAGATTGTGGTTACTTATACAATGCACATATTTAAAAAAGAAAAACAGTGCTTCTTACTGAAATGCTAATCTCACTTAGACTGCTTTGAAACATTTCTCACCACTGTATATTTTAATTAGTGTGGATGCTGTAAAGGTGCTTCATAAGTGTAAAGCTGGGGTTATGCATTGTATATAAACTGTGTATGCACTGGTCAGCACATTGCAGACCCATAAAATTCTTGACATCTAGAAAGGTGTCTGTCTGTTACGCATCTGTACTTCAGACCATCAAGTGGTGCCAGTTAAGGTAAGCTCAACCCAATCTAAACCAAACACATATGTCATGAGCTTTTGGTTCTTGCATTGTGATGAGATATTCATTCAAATGAATGTGTTTCCCTCACTTTCTACAGCTCTCTGCCTGAGCATTTGATATTTGTGGGACCCCAGGTGCTCACTGTCATTTTTCCACACCATTTCCTTCTGTATTACAGGCTTGTAAACAAGGGATTTAAAATTTATGGTATAGTATTTTAAGCCTATGCCTATTCTGCAGATTGCAGTCTCCACAGTTTTTTTTTTAAGTTTATCACATTAACTAAAATGTTGACTCAAATTATATTAAAAAAAAATATATATATATATATATGTATTCTAGTCACCCTCTCCCCCAACAAAATATATAGTAAGGGGGAGCTGACATTATTTTGCATGTGTACTATTCTAAACTTGCTTACACCATCTTTGGCTCTGTGTTAATAGTTCTTTAGTCTTGGACCAGGGAATTAAATAGGTGCCAGTAGAGGTGCAAATGGCAATATTCAGATTTATTTGTCTGACTTTGCTAGCCAGGGTGGATTATAATCACAAAGTACTGATTTTAGCTGGGTGCACCCTGTTGTGATACAAGGATATTTTGAGGGTTTTTTTTTTTTTTTTTGTGGTTTGGAAGTGTGGTTGAGTCTGTTTTTGTATGAGGTGAGGGATGTATATCACCTTCTGTAGACTTCAGCTCAGTTGCGAACTCTCAGTAAAAGGGGGTTTAGTGCAATCTTTTATTTTTTTAAGAATGTTCATCTTTTATGGCATGTGATACCTTTTTATGAATAAGCTGAGTAGGCTTCATAAAAGGATTAGTTCTGAGAGTTTAGCTTGGTAAGAAAAGGTGGCTGCTTGACATGCTTGTACAACACATATATTGGACAGTACAGGCAAGTGTGCATTTTTGTGTTTGGGAGATTCTTGCTCAATATGTGATGAATTTAATATTTTTTTTAGGATTGAGGCTATACATGAATAAATGACCACATGTTGACAACAATAACATTGCTGTTAGGACATGTTGGTGCTCCAGAAAAAAAGTTTATATAAACGGAGAAAAAGAGTGAGAGAAAGAGAGACACAGGAGTTCATATATATGTAACTCAGTTTTGTGTTGTTTATCCTGTAGTCTAGTATTATTGAGGATGTCTGTTTACATCTGTCTGTCTACATCCTCATCCACATTTACAGTTGGGAACTTTAATGTGACATCACAATATTTTTCTGTGATAGCAGCTGAGATAGCACACTCAGCTCAGAATTCAGAGATCTAAAGTCTAGTATTTTAATATAGCCAAAAGAACATCACAAAATGTATACAATATATATATGTATATGTGTGTGTGTGTGTGTCAGTGCGCAATGCTGCATATTACCCTGACATTGCTGTGCACAGTTTTACTTCATTGTGTAGACACGGTTTCAGTTGCTATGTAGCCAACTTCCTAAACCCCCAATACCTCCTAGATAAAGTACACATAACATTTAGAACAATTAAACATTAATGCAATACAAATACTGATACAATATGGCAAGTACCATTAAGCAAATGGAGACAAGATTCTAGGCTACAATGAGGGTGTCTCAGGGCTCTGTCCTGGCCCCATACTTCTTTAGATTGTATCTCTTTCATCTAAGTTGTTCTACAGTCTGTAGGCAGATTACTTGAAAAATGAAGTAAATGATTACATCAGTTACAGATAGGGCATATTTGCAAAAGAATGTGACTAAATTGACTTATTGGGCACAGCAGAATAAATACATCAAATACTAAGCAAATAAGATTTGCAAGGCAGAGATTGAAATGTGAACATTTAAAATGGAATACACTGATTTTCACTATGGATTCTTTGAAAAATCCAGGTATATCTGCAAATCCAGCTTTGAGATTTTGTTTTTCTTGATCATATCCACCAACTCGTTAATGATAGTTCTAAAACAATAAGTTGCATCAAATATTTATAGAGTCTAGAAGATCAGTAATGATGTAGTCACTGTAATTTAGACCAGACCAAAACTAAAGTATGGAATAATATGAGATCCTTTTAACTAGCATGAGTAATTAGAAACAATAGAGTAATGGATGTGAAAGTTTGTTACTGTGAAGTATGTGTACAGTGTTTCGTATAGATATTTAAGAGGAGACCTTATTCGCAGGTTCATAGGTATACACTTGGCTAATGACCACCAGGGCCTTTATACGCCTTGCCATGCAACTACACCTAATTGTGTCCCTATGTATCATGGGTGTTTACTAGGAGGGGATATATTAATTAGGAAGTTTCTCAAGGTAATGTGGGGGATATATGTAAGTTTGGGCATAACTACTGTCTTCCTTTGTCTGTCAGAAACATGAGGTCCAGACCAGGGTGATTTTTCTGATTGCCCATCCATTGGTCAATGTTACACTTTAAGGTTAGGGGTGGGCTAGGCTTCATATGGATGGGGAGCTTGGTCCAGACCATGAGATACCCTGAGACACACATTTGTCTTGTTTGTCACAAGCAAAATTTAAATTTTTGAATCTAGTGGTTCTGATGCAGTTCATTTTGCGGATGTGCAAAAGGTCCATCATAGTTGGATCTGAGGATATCTTGTATGCCAGGCATAGATAAATCTCTCAGTATTCTGTAGGAGATTGGGTATAGAGATGGGACTTTAAGGCGATCCATATAAGATAATGCATTTATGCCCTGATTTCTTCTATTAACTAACCTTTCTGGGCATTCCAACTGTTGTATATGTGTGGTCAGGTGCACACTGAAGGGGGCATTACACTCAATGATGGTTCTAATAAGGAATGAATAAAGTGGCACAATGACTTCTTTGGACTTGGATGCCATGCCCTTATAAGCTGGGCAGCATAGAATGTTTTTTTTTCATTATCTTGGCCGAATGTTGGTCAAAGGACTGATTACTGTCTACATATGTTCCCAGATCCTTGACTACTGGGTCAACTCTTAGGGATATCTGATTGATGGAGTAATTACTCTGGGTAGCTGTTTTCCCAAAAGGCACTGTAATGCATTTCTTGTTGCTGCATTTTAATATGTGACTTTGGCACCAGTCAGTTGTCTTTGTTAGATACTCTTGCAAGATGTTTGTGCCATGAGGCAATATATGATAGCTTTCAGTTTGCAGTCATCTGCGAACTTGGTTAGCCAAAGGTCCTTGACATTAGCCTTTACTTCCAAGATGTAGATGACAAATACTGGTCCCAGCAAGGAACCCTGAGGTAGTCTGCTGGTGACTGGTCTCTTAGTGGAGGTGGTTTCACCACTCCTGATTTCCTGGGTCCTCTCTGTGAGCCAACTGGTAATCCAGTGAGTTATGCAGGGGTTTTTGCCCAGTTCATTGAGTATGTCAACTGTACCAGAGTGGGTTATTGTATCAAGAGTCCTTAGCCAGGTCCAGGTAGACACTATCCACCATTTTCCCCTCATCCATTTCTTTGGTGACCTTCTCAAAGAAGTCCACCAGGTTTAGTAAGCATGACTTTTCCTTGAGAAAGCCAAACAGTGTTGGGGCCAGTGTCTGAAAGTTGCCTATGTCTTTGCTGATCATTTATTTCATTTATTTATTTTTGTTTTTATTTATTTTATTTAACATTTGTTTACTGGGAAAGCTGAGGCCCAGGGATAAATTCTCCAGATGTAAGTCTTTGGAATGTGGGAGGAAACCAGAGCACTCAGAGGAAACCCACGTGATTGCAGTGAGGACATGCAGACTCCGCACAAAAAGCACCCAGCCAAGAATCAAATTGGAGAAACCTCTTGCTGTGAGGCAACAATGCTAACTGCTGCACCATGGCTTTGCATATTAGACTAATCAGACTTAATTGGTCTATAGTTTCCAGGGTTATCTGATGGTCCACACTTGTGAAGTGGGTAACTGTTGCAGTCCTCCATTCTTGTGGTGCAAAGCCTGTTTTGAGGATGTAGTTGAAAAGTGACTCAAGTTTTCCTGACAGGTCATGTTTCAAGCTACTTAGGTGGCATCGTGGGATATTGTCAGGGCTCACTGAGGCTGTGTTTTTGTTTTAGCAAATGCCACCAGGACCTTCTGCCTGTTAATAGTTTGGGGGGTTACGCTAGTTAGTATTTCATGAGGTGGTATAGGGGGAGTGGGGTGAAGCTTGAACTAAAATTGTTAGCCAGCAGATCTGCTTTGTCGTTCAGTGAAGGTGGCACCACTGACTACCATTTCGCCACACTGGTGTGTGCTGCCTTTGAGGTTTTGGACATAGCTAAAGAAGGCCTTGTGGTGTCTTTAGACTGTGAGGCTATCTTAACCTTATAATTGGCCTTGTTAAAGTTTAATTAGTTCTCTTAGTTTTCTATTTGTTTTAATTAGAGAGCTCTTATTATTATGGGAGTTGTTCTTCCTGATTTTAGCCAAAATGTTTTTCCTTTTGTTATATACCATGTTAAGGTTAGGATTCCAGTGTGGTTTAAGAGTTTTTTGGGGGTTTACTTCTAGTACTTACAGCAGCCTCTATACAGCCATTTTACATGGTTGTACAGGGTCACTGAACAATTCCATGCAGGTTGCTGTGAACTCAGAGTTAGGAGGGGCACTGAATTTTGACAAACCATCACTTAATAGTATGTATGCTTTGCAGTAGTTCCTAACTGTTACAGGGTTTGCTGGGTTTTACTGAGTTTAGTTTTATTTCAAAGGAGACAGCTTTGTGGTTCGACCTCACCAGTGAGGACATGACACTGAGGAATGGGGTGCAGCTCTCTCCCATATTGGTGAGTACTATGTCCTGGGGTGCAGCTCTCTCCCATATTTGTGAGTACCATGTCCGGTATGCGCACACTATCTGGTCAAGGATATTTGTGTTAATAAAGTCCATGAATCATTATGTCTGCGAGACTGTGGCGGTGTATGTTTCCCAATTTATAGAGGGTCGGTTAGTCTTCCCATGAATAGGGTATTTGCTTTAATGGTGTTTTCAGTAAGTCTAGGTACAAGCTATGAGATTCTTGGGGCATAGAGGATGACCTATAGCTTGATAGGATATGGTATGGGGCTCTCTGTGGTTATTTGCAGGTAAATTCCAGGTCATCTTCCACTTAAACCAACTTAGAGTTATACTTGTTGCTAATGTAGCTAGAGACTCATCCACTTTTTGTCCATGTCTGTGCAGCTGATGATCCAAATGTGTGGAATGCACGGAAGTCTTGCACTGCCAGAGCACTTTCTGTGGATTTAAACAATGTCTCGGTAACTGCACATATGTTTATATTCTTTGCTTCGTACAAGCGCTCCTTACTCTGGAGTTTCTTGTTTAGGTCCGTGGCATTGGGTTTTATTTGCTATGTCAGTAGGCTTGTCAATTTAGTATTGCCTAAAAAAATTCTATGGGGATGGATGCATTTTTAGCCAGTATTTGGAAGCCTTGAATAGACAGGTGCAGACCATCCTTTGCAAGAAGACATGGTGTGTTAACCATGTCCTCCCATGCTGGCAAATATTGAATCCCCCTGGAAAGACACCAAAAAATAAGCCAATTATTGAAGTCCATCATCTTTTGTGTGTAATGTGGCATCATCCTTCATGAAGGTATAATGCTGCTCAGTGCTAGGCACATACCTTCTTGAGACATGTATTCAGAGACATCATTAACATCTCTCTGAGTACAGACCAAACAGGTGCATCTCAGGTCATTAACACTGGCATGGGCTATGATAGAATCATACTTGTATCTATGATGTAGTAACTTGAGTGCATGCATAACCTAATGCATCCTGGCTACAAATAAGCAACTAACGTTATATTTTCCTTGTTCAGTCTGGTCAGTGGGGCATCAAAGTCATACTGTGGAGTTCCCTGTGACAAATGTCCTGAGTAATGTGTTTACATGTCTTACAGGCTTTGTTGGGCTTCCAATGGAGGTAAAACTCTCTCAATCAACCAAAACTAAGCCTATAATAGTTGTCAGTCACACTTGCACCATGCCTAAAGCACGGGCTAAAGATCCTGCACATAAAACTACTTAAGTGGAGGCACCTACAGATAATCTTCCTAAAATGCTAAGACAATCCTGCACAGTACAATCAAAAAAAGGGTCCTCAGCCATCACGTAAACACTCTGCTAAAACAACACCAGCAGCTGAACATAGTAACACTCTATCAAGTGCCTCTGCTGTTAAGCCTTTTAAGGCAAACCAGCGCACAGCCAAATTTCTTGATCCTTGCTGATTGTATAGTGTGGCACACCAGTGTCCCCCACAGCAGACTGAATAAGGAGAGTGTCACGGTTAGCTGCCTTTCTTGGGTTAGGATCTGTCAAGTCACACAGGTGCTCAAGTCATTAAACACAGGTACCAGTACGATTTTTGTCATAGTCCGCATAGGTAGTAATGACCTGAGACATACTTCCCTTGACAGTATGAAGCAAGACATGGTCAAACCCGCTGATGGTGTGTCTCAGGTTGGTATGAACCTAACACCGAGCCCATATACTACCTTCTCCAAGGATGATGCCACATTGTCAACAGAAAATGATTGGTTTTAACAATTGGCATAGCTTCTGGTGTCAATCCAGGGATTACAACATTTGGTGGCCTGGGAGGACATGGTTGACATACCACGCTGCTTTGCTAGGAATGACCTGCACTTATCCCCTCTATGCTTTTGTATATTGACAAAGACCTTTTCCACTCCCATAATGCCTTTTTTTACACTGATAAACTTATAAACCTCCTGGCTTAACTGAACCTAGGAAGGAATATCTGAAGGTGGTACTGCTCTATTCTCCACTCCCTGTAAGCCTTCCTCTCCCTGGAGAGTATAGCCATCTGTGTAGTAATGGGGACATGGCTTAAAGTCCCGGAGAGTATCCTGGTAGTACAAGGTTGTAATGCCTGTCATTCCTTTAGACCAGCTACTGCACTGGAGAGAACTAAAGGTGGCGGTGTCTCAATCTGTATTCAAAACAACCTCACATCCAGACTAGTAGGCGTGTGATCCACTGGAACTCATACATGTATAACTCGCAGTAAACAGGGTCTTGTACCATATCCCTGCAACTTATAGTCCCAGGCAACCTCATATCCTAGGAAACCCATACTACCGTTTTCAATGTACTCAAGTCACTCACCGTTCCAGCCAGTATGGTCTTAATGAGGATCTCCACTACCCCTCTACGGAAGGGGAATCCTACGCCACTTCTAATGCACAAGCCCAGTGATTCTTCAACTTCATTAATACCAGCATCCTGGAACAATTGGTCCATTCTCCTACCAGAAGTGCAGACATCCTTAATCTTGTACTTGTGAACGTTTGGGAGAGATGATGTTCTTCGTGTTTCACTGTTGCAGTCATTACATTTGGGTAATCTGCTGGCAGGTTGCCCTCAGTCGGCCTGATTAACAAAGTTTTGGGTCCTGCGTAGGTTGCTCTCCCTTCTTCCATGACGTCAGGTCGTCAGGGGTATAAAACATGCAGCCGATGCCATTACATCAGTCTTTCTTGCTGTGCGGTGCCTGAAGCAGAAGCAGTTCGCAAGTGCCAGTCGGCCGACTCCTGAAATTTTCGTTTTCGAGTTTCAGAACCGAAGTCTTCAACTTAAAGCTAAGTACCCCATTGGGGAACCTTTTTCTTGCTCCTTACCAATGTCAGTAAAAGTTAATAATTGCATTACTTGTGGAAAGCAAGCACCTCATAAAGATTTTCATTTGTACTGTATTCCTTGCCTAGGCCCTGACCACGACGTACCTTGCTGTCAGTTTTGTGCTTTATTTAATCAGCGCACTATCCGCCGTTGGTACATTTTTACCTCTAAATATTTCAGTTCTCAGTTTAATTATCCAGAAATTACGTCGGTTAGCCATCTGACTACTGGAATTCCAAAAAAAACGCAAAAAAAAAAAGACAGAGACAGGCTGTCGAGGTCCAAAACTGCCGACGATGCTTCTCCTAAGCCAGTCACCAGTTCGCTGGTACTCAGTGAGGCGCTTTCGCAGCCCCTGATACACGCTACTTCTGACTCGCAGGCCTCTACTGAGACCCATTCAGTGTCCAGTATGCCGCAAGATGCTTCACCTATGGAACCCGCGGATGTGTCTACCTTGGATGGGTCCAGAGCCACTGTGCAGGCACTGGCTTCTGAGGGTGTATTCAGGCCTACAGACTTGCATATTAAACTGACTCCACCTTCTATTCTAAGGCCTAAATCTCTATCTATTTCTAAAAAATGGTGCCCAAGCCACATGTTCAGGCCCCTATGCCTGACGCAAATTATCAAAATGGCTGAAGATCTTATTACTGTAATCAGGGGTTGTCAAACCCCCCCCCCCCCTTCTAAGAGGCCTAGGACTGAGCTTGACTATGAATCTTCTGATCAGGACTCTGTTTCTTCTAATTCTTCCAATTACCTGGATTTGTCCATACCTACTTATGAGGATTCTGATGCAGAGGATTCCATTCCCTCTGCCCCCCCCCCGAGGACTTTTCTTTTGGGGAAAATTTACATACCTTAAGGGAGCATTTCCACTGGGAAAGTCGGGAATTTTCTGAATCTAAAAAGAGGTTTAGGGATTTCCTTCTTCTACCTCAGCATAGGCCTTTGGCTATACCTCCTGTACTAGACATTGTTGATGTGTTTTCAGAATCCAGTATGGCCCCTGATTCCCTGCCTCCGGCTCCTAGTAAACCTGATGGATACTACAGGGTTCCTGAGTCCCCCAAGTTCCTTTTCAAAAATCCTGTTGTGGATCCAGAAACCATTTCTCAGGGGCCCAAGGGCATTAAGGCTTCTACTGCTAAAAATCCTACCCCTTCTGATAGAGACTCCAGGGTGCTGGATAGATGGGGGGAAAATGTTTTTACTTCTGCAGCCTTGACAATCAGGGCTTTAAACTGCCAATTTCATATGTTAAAATATCAACAGCATATTATGGAACTGCTTAAACAGAAAATTATGTTGATTTCTGACTGTGTGGAAAATAAAGATTTACAGTATTTATTGCTTTCTGCTAAACAAGTTGGAAAACATACTTTGCAATGTGGTTTTGATTCTTTAGAGGCCTCTTGCAGGGCTGCTGTTACTGGATCTGTGCTTAGAAGGCATGCTTGGCTTAAGGAGCAATCTCTGCCTGATCATGTTAAAGCAAAATTGTTGGATGCTCCTTTAAATCAGGACCGCCTGTTTGGCAATAAGGCTGAAGAAGTTCTAAAAAAGATGGAAGATAAAGCTAAGTCTATGCAAACTGTAAAAGATTTCTTACAAGTGCAACCTCCAAGATTTAGTAGGCACTGGCCTACTAAGAATTGGTCCTCTCCAGCTCCTTCCAGATCCACTGAAGCCAAACCCAGACGCACCAAAAGCACCAGATTTCAGTCCCAAGGGACTCTCAATACTAAGCAGTGGGGGGCATCCACTTCCAAATCTGGAAATAACAAGACACCCCCTATGGTAAACAGTCTTAATGACTTTCCTTTAAAATTACCAAGCACTTACCTTTTAGCCACCCCTTTGAGGGGAAAGATTGCTCTTCATGCAAAAAACTGGGAACTCATAACCCAGGACAAATGGGTTTTAAATATAGTGTTCCAGGGATACAGATTTCATTTCCACATGTTGCCAACACCGAACGGGTGGCCAGACCTGCCCCCAAATCAGTGGGCAGAGGCTCAGAAACAAGTACTTTCCCCTCTTAAACATGGGGGCTATTCAACCGGTACCAGAAGAGGAAAAGGGACAAGGTTTCTATTCCAGGCTTTTCCTGGTACCCAGAAAAGACAAATCATGGCGTCCAACTTTGGACCTGTCTACTCTAAACTCCTTTCTGGATATTCCAAAATTCAAGATGCTGACTCTTCACCAGTTACTTCCTATGCCAGGCAAAGATGCCTGGTTGGCAACTCTAGATTTAAAAGAAGCTTATCTGCATATCCCAGTCAGGGAATCTTGCAGAAGATACCTACGCTTCAAAGCAGGCTACTTGCATTATCAGTTCTCTGCACTGCCCTTTGGCTTGTCTACTGCACCCAGGGTATTTACAAAGTGCCTGGCTCCAGTAATTGCATTTTGCAGGCAAAGAAATATTCAAATATATCTATACCTGGACGATTGTCTAATTCAGGCAGAAAACCAGGCCATACTTATAAATCATCTGGCTTTTGTAAAAAGGGTTCTAACTTGTCTAGGGTACACCATAAATGAAAAGAAATCACAACTGGTACCCTCTCAACAGATACATTCCTGGGTGCAAGCTTGAATACAACTGCTCAAAATAGCTTTCCTCATGCCAGAAAAGCAAATTCATTTGGTAACTTACTTCAAACAAGTGGTCACAAAAACCCTGCTATCTGCAAGACAAATACTGCAAGTCTTGGGGTTCATGGCCTCCTGCATTCTTCTAATTCCATATGCAAGACTGCATATGAGGAAACGTCTGTGGTACTTAACTTAAAAAGTCTATGGAGTCAACATTGTCACAGCCTGGAAACAATGATTCCTATCATACCTTGCCTATGCCTGGAGTTCCTATGTTGGGCAGAGGCCTGCCTCCAAAACAAGGGACTGGCATTCACACTACCCTCTGCCACACAAACCCTAACTACAGATGCATCAGACTATGCATGGGGGGCTCACCTGACAGGGAAGTGCATTCAGGGCAAATGGAACCCAAATCAAATGCACCTACATATCAATCAAAAAGAAATGTTAGCTGTACAGAATACTCTGACGGCCTTCAAGGACTACATTCATCCAGGACAACTAATGGTAAAGACGGACAACACCACGGTTATGTGGTACATAAACAAGTAGGGGAACACATTCCTACCCCCTCTGCAGACTAGCCATGGAATTGTGAAACACGGCCTTGAGCTACCAAGTGCAGTTACAAGCTCAATTCCTGCTAGGAAAACTGAATACACTGGCAGACGGACTAAGTAGAAATCTCATGGACCCACACGTGTGGAAACTGGAACCACGGATTTTCAACATGTTGACAAGCAAATGAGGGAGCCCAGACATAGATCTATTTGCCCTCCCCCCAGAACTACCAGTTGGACAAATTTTGCACAAGGACTCCTCACAAAAAAGCCTGGAAAGTGGATGCTCTGTTCTTCAGTTGGAAAAACCTATCAGTCTACACCTTTCCCCCTCTGCCTGTGCTCTCCAAAGTTCTGCTAAAAGTCAAACAGGACAAACCAAAAATTATTTTGATTGCTCCAGACTGGCCACGCAACACTGGAACAAATATCTCCATGGCACCTGCCTCAGACACCTTCCTTACGGTCTCAGCAGGAGAACCAAATTCTGCACCCTCAGCTCCCAACATTGAACCTTGCAGCTTGGCTAATCACTTAAATTCACCCTTAGCATCCCTCAGCAAACCTGTGATGGATGTTGTCTTGGAGGCGAGAAGACCTAGTACTAGAAAATCATATGCTGACAAATGGAAAATATTCTGTGCCTGGAACCAGTCTTTAGGGATGAGCACAGCAGCGTCCAGTTTACCTCAGATTTTGCAATACTTAACTGAGATGATTCACAAGGGCTTGTCTTTTTTCTCTATTAAAATCCATGCTTCAGCTGTTTCAGCTCACTATAACACAGAACCACCTCTCTTTTCTCATCCCTTGCTCAAACAGTATCTCAGAGAGGCAAAGAACTTAAGACCACCCAGGAGAGCTCCTACCCCTGCCTGGGACCTTAACTTTGTTTTGGAAAAGCTCACTTTACCTCCTTTCGAGCCAGCTGCTACTGCAGACTTGACATTTCTTTCTTAGAAAACAGCCTTCTTCTTAGCAATCACTTCAGCTAGAAGGATATCTGAATTACAGGTCCTTATGGTGGAGAAGCCTTTCATCATCTTTCATACGGACAGGGTATCTCTGAGGACCAATCCATCCTTCATGCCCAAGGTGGTTTCCAGTGTGGCTCTTAATCAGTCCATTCATTTGCCAACCTTCTATCCCAATCCACAAAACAAAGGGGAACAGATTCTGCATTCTTTGGACATGCACAGACAACCTGGATTCTACTTGGACAGAACTAAATTTCGAAGAAAATCTGAACAATTGCTAGTGGCATTTGCTGCTGGGGCAGAGGGGAAGGCTATTTCAAAACAAACCATTTCTAAATGGATAAGCCATTGCATTCATTTCTGCTATAAGCACCATGGAAAACCTATCCCCCAGGGGATCAGATCTCATTCCACCAGGACTGCATCTACTTCTGCAGCCTTTCTCAGAAGTGTTCCTACCAGTGATATCTTAGAAGCTGCTCCCTGGAGTTCAGTACATACTTTCACCAAGCATTATCATTTACCAAGTTTCTCTAAATCCAGAGCTGGCTTTGCCACTGCAGTCTTGCAGGGCCTTATAGCTAGTCCTAATGCTGTATAAATCCATCCTCCCAACCATAGCTTTGGGAATCTGCCCAAATGTAATGACTGCAACAGTGAAACACGAAGAAAATAGTACAGTTGTGTACACTTACCATAAATATAGATGTTCGAGTGTATTCACTGTTGCAGTCCTGGTTACCCTCCCTCCAGCCCCCTGTTTTTCTCTTACTATACTTCTACTTTCTTTTATTATGCTTAAAAGCCTTTTTGGTGTATTTGCTTTTGGTTGGAAGCATATTTCTGTGTTTTTAATATTATTTGCTCCCCATTTGGGGGGCACCTGACATCTGAGGCAAGAAAAACTGATGTAATGGCGTCGGCTGCATGTTTTATACCCCTGACGACCTGACATCATGGAAGAAAGGACAGCAACCGACGCAGGACCCAAGACTTTGTTAATCAGGCCGACTGAGGCCAACCTGCCAGCAGATTACCCAAATGTAATGACTGCAACAGTGAATACACTCTAACATCTACATTTATGGTAAGTGTACACAACTGTACTTTTCTCATCCAGTGTAATGTCATCACTCATCAGCTCTGACCATAAGGTTGTATTGCCTGAAATGAAAATTAAATTCAGGGACCCAGTGAAAACAGAAAGCTTTAGGAACTTTTCCAAGGCTAACCTCTACCTACTAAGCGACACCTTCATTAAATTCCAGGCACCCACAAACCCAATAAACATCATAGTATATGCAGAGCTATTTACAAAATCCCTGTACAGCCATATTGATAGCTGTGTAGAGCGAGTTGTGCCCACTCATAGTAAGAATAAGAAAAGCTACACTAGTAGAATCACAATATCAATCAGTTATAAAACAAAAGGATAACATCATGGCCAAGCATAAGAGGGACAAACCCCAGCATACTAAAAGCCCCTTGACCGATCTAAACATGCAGCTAAGAGGGTTAATTAATAATTCAAAGGCTAAATTTGAAGAAAAAAAATAGTTTCTAAGGCAAAAGGCAACCGCAAAGCTTTCTACAACTGTGTCCATGACCTCATGGAAAATGAGCAGCGATGCGCAGAACTTATTGTAAATTACATCACCCACATTGAACTGGAGGTCATTTTCCATCCTTTTGGGTGATAGGTTCAGCTTAAATCCCCCCCATTCCCTCTCGATAATCCAAAGGAAAATACACATAATGCAATTCCGGCAACCATTACTAGGGAACAGGTTATCAATGCACTTTCCAAGGCCAAAAACACTGCATCAGTGGACCCTGATAACATCTCAGGGTGCTTACTAAATAGCATGAAACATGACCTGTCTGGTCTGCGTGAATCACTTTTCAGCTGGAGTCAGTTTTTTTGCCCAAGGAATAGAAGACTGCTACAGTGATCTTCCCCTGCACAAGGAAGATCCAACCACTGATCCTGGTAACTACAGGCCCATAAATCTGACCAGCCTAATATATAAGACCATGGAAAGAATTATCATGGACATGAAAAATGAGGGCACATGTAACCACCAACATTGGACCCATCACAGTTTGACTTTATTAAAGAAAGGTCATGGTTATTAAATCTGCTGGAATTCTATGACAGGATCACCAAAGAAATAGATGAGGGCAAAGTTGTACACACACCTTGCCTCGAACTTGCCAAAGCTTTTGATACAATACTTCACTCAGGCATTGTAGACAAGCTCACTAAATTGGGTATAAACCCTTTTGTCACCCACTTGATAGCCAACTGGCTTACTGATAGGACACAGGAGGTCAAAATAGGTGAGACCACCTTCACCAAGAGACCAATTACTAGAAGAATCCCACTGGGCTCGGTACAGGGCCCACTCCTTTTTGATTCCGCTTCGGAGAAGTAGGTGCCAAACACTGAAGGTTTCTGTCTGACTAAGTTTGCAGATGACTGCAAGCTGGTGGTTATCCTCGACTTCCCTGCAGACAGTAACATTCTTGAAGAATGCCTATCACTGACAAATAAATAGTGCCAAAGCCATGGTCTTAAAATTAGCACTGAGAAATGCATAATTGTACCCTTTGGGAAGTCGACCATCCCCACTACCATGTTAATAGTACGCCCCTAAAAGTCGATCCAGTGGTCAGTAATTTGGGTACATTGTAGACAGTAGCCTTAACTTCGACCACCATATGGCCACAGTGGTGAGAAAATCCTTTTATGTCACGCAACTTATAAATAAGGCCATGGCATCTGGTTCCAAAGAGGTCATTATCACACTGTACTCCGCCTTTATCAGACCAATCAGAATACAGGGCTCCCTTTGGTATGTATCTGACCAGGCATATGCAGCAACTAGAGAGATCTCAGAAGTCCTTTACAAAAGAAGTACAAGACGTAACAATCCTACCTTATGCAGAGTGAATTAAAGCCCTTTTCCTCTTCTCAGTCTCCTGTAGATTACTGAGAGGTGATTTATGCTTGGCTTACAAGGCATTGGCAAATTCCACACTTGTGTATCTCCTGCATATTCATGTCAAACGTACCAGAAATGCAAGGTCTAGGTGCCTAAATTTTGTCTGTGACATAAACGGAACATGCTGGAGAGTCAGATATGTGTTCCAGAGACTGTCCCTTCTATGGAACAGGCTTCCCATCCATGTGAGGCTGAGTTAGTGTTACCCAATTTAAGTGCAGCCTAGACCATTGGATGGGGAACAGGGAATTTACACCGAGTCTAGCAACCATCTCCCTTATGAACAGAGGAGGCTTATAAATTCCTGGCCCTGAATGCTCTATTTGGATACAGGGCCTTTTTTTTTTCTTTTGGGAAGACATGGCTAGGCTTAGAAAGGCCCCTCCAGGTCATTAGCATAGTAATAGTCTATGAATCTACCAAGCTGGTTGGAGAGATGTTTGTAAATTGCATATCCATGTTGTTTAGGTCTGTATTTGGGTGGCTACTATAGGTTGCGGACTGGGTTATGCAGAGGTATTCTTGGGTGGTCTCTGGGGTTTGGCACTAGACTAGTTTAGATTGTACTAAGATTTGATAGTAGTGCTGTTTAATGTACAAACTAGCTTCTCTAGTCTTGTTTCCATGCAATGGGTTTGTTTTAGCCACAGTGAGTTACAGGTATAAAGGGAATAACTACAAGCTGAGATCTCGCCCTTTTGTCAGAAAGGATATCCAAAAGTGTATGGCATATCAACTTGTGCTCTGTGCTAGCATCAAAATAAAGGGATCATCAAAGGAACCTGGGGGGCCCAGGGACTTGTTAAGAAACCCAGCAGCGACATCTGAGACTGACCACACAGCAGCAAAAGTTTCAGGACTGGATGTATTTCTGGAAACAGATATCATATAGAGATTACCATACATACCTTGTACCTACCTTAGGGCCCTGAGAGCGACGTTGTTGGTTGGTGGCTTTTGTGCTAGATTTAACAAACGCACTATTAAGATTTTTGGGAAGGGATATAATATAACATGTGGCCGCGCGATGGCGCGCCTTGCCTAAAAAGCGCAAGGACAAAGTTTTGAGCAGTGTTCGAGGCTTCTGAGTCTTCGGCTGAAGACTTATTATAGCATAAGTATCTTTTAAGTATCTTTTCCTAGTCCAGACCCAGAACTGTTTCTCAGTTTCTCAGGTAAAAAAAGGTAAGGCTTTAAAAATGTAAAAATCCTGTTCCTTCTGATAAAGAAGCAAGCTTAGATGGATGGGGAAAGAAGGTACTTCTTCTCTTCACTTTAGCCATGAGGGCTTGAATTTACCAGTTTCACATGTTGAAATACCAAAATTATCTTTTCACAATTGAAGTCTAAGGTAGATGCTCATGTTTCTGAACAGGTGGGTAAGCATTCCTTGCAATGTGGTTTACTGGTTCTTTCTTTCTGCAGGCACGCCTGGCTGAGGGATCAGAATTTAGCTGAACATGACAAGGCTAAGTCTATGCAGAGGCCTACTAAGGGTGGACCTATCCTTCTTATTGATTTCTTAGGGTAGGGTAGATCTAGTGGTAGTAGGGAGCTCAAGTTCTTTTTAGGCTAGAGAAGGAACAGCAGCGCCTGCCCAGTCTCTTGTGAGGGCAGGGGTCAGTCCTTTCAGAAGCAGACCCACATTTCCATACCTTGCCTCCTTTCAAGGCATGCCAGACATTCCTCCTATACAACAAAAAAGTTCTGGCTCCAGTTGGCTTTCTTTCAGGCTAAAAGGAATAAGTCTGCTTTCTCTCTCAAGACATGTCTGTGAGACTGTGTACTGCAGCCAGCAGCCCCTTTTAAACTTGGACAAACAAAGAATCTTTCCCTTTA